>NW_025049723.1:0-14154 GCF_019279795.1 Protopterus annectens
TTTTTAAAAGGCCTACACATACCTTGGTATCCACTGGGATGGGTTCCCTTCTGTTGGTTTTGTGTATCAGGCATGGCCGGCACAGCTCAACAATTTGCTGTAGGAAGTCCCTGTCCACCCTATAGTGCTCCACTATCTCCAGCTCATGTAGCCCCTGGTAGGTTACCCTGGGTCTGTACATTGTTCTCCTTCTCCTCACTGTGGGTTAGTCATCAGCATTCTCAAACTCACCACCCTCAGCCTCTTCCACATGTTGATTTATGATAGCTGCTGCAGCCCCTACCATTTTGTTGCTTTTGTTAGGTAAACTTTCCCCGTTTGTGTACACCAGTGGTGTAGAGTTTGTGGGAAAAACCAGAGGGAAAGGTGTTTGCATAGTTTATAGTACTGTGCTGAGCTGGACTGAGCTGCTTCCTGTGTAATAGGCTAATTCTGATACATTTCACCTGCCAGCTATACTATTTCTCCTTGGTTACCTTCCTACTGCTGTTTTCCCTTCCCATTGCCTACCTGTTTAAGTCCGAGGTGTGCCACGCAAACCCGTGCTCAGAAGTGAATGAAGCTGCTATTTCCTGGTCTACTTTTTTTTTTTTGTTTAAACCCCGGTGCGCGGTGCACACACCCGTTTAGGCAATGTAAAGTGCGCTTGGTAGCTTCAGACACTTCCTCTTTCTTAGCTCTGCTAAACTAAGGGCAATCCCAAGCCACAGAGCTCCAGTAAGCTTACAGTATGCCTGATATACCCCGCTATGATGTCAGCTAGCTCTTAGGCTTGTACCATGGTTTTCCTGCACCTACACGGTTGGGTGCATGCTAGCAATGACTGGAAATCTGTGATTCAGTATCATTCCCCTTATTTGCATAGAATTGCCTGTTAATGTGTAGTTACAGATCTCACACTGAGCCTTCACCCTTAGCAACCACTATTAACTGGCCTTGTTGTCTTCTGCCTGCCATTGACTATAATGGCAAAATTGTGATTTTTGCAGAAAAAGCTTTTTTTCAGGGTTTTACTTTTATTTTTCTGGCCGATCTCAGTTGCTCGCCGCTGCCCTATGCTTAAACGGCCAAAATCGGCCAAAAAAAATAAAAGTTAATTTTTTTTGCAACTGTTTTCCATGCCAATGGCCATGTATTTGGCCACTGGAATGCTTTCCACATTATATACACTCTTTATCTGAAGCTGTCATGGCTCCGATTTGTAGTTTGCAGAAATGTACTCGGTTACTAACTGAGTACATTTCTACAGGTTACACTAATCCTGCACGGATGGCTGCCAGCTTCCTGGATTACTAATTCACTTCATTTGCATGTTTTTCACCTGCAAATGTGGTAATTAGCATACAGGAGCTATATCCATGCAGGAATAGTGCAGGTGCACTCGTGCATGTCCTGGGAGCTTGTTCCTGGCTCTCTCGGCGGCCTTATTGCCTCCAGCAGCTCCTGCACTATTCCTGCATGTTGTGCAGAGCTTGCTGAATACTGGGGAGTGTGTTTAAAGCAAAACATGCATGTTTAGAGTAATAGAAGCTCAAGAAAAGAACAAGGGGCATGAAAAGAGATTAAATGAGCAAAACAAATATAATAAGGGTAAAAAAGGGCACATTAAGCATAAATAAAACAAAGCAACTGCAAATTTTTTGGCAAAGTGCTGTGTTTTAGCATAACTACAGTTTTATATTGGATCAAGGGCATAACTAAAGTTATTCAAAGTATCTCAGAGTGTGTAAAAGTGCTTACAGTGTGTGCTTATTACTGTGCATGTATTCCGAAGAGTTTATTTGTGTGCAAAGTGCAACTATTTCATGAAGTACAGTCAAAGTACAGCCATTCTGAAAAGCTTCTTATGCTGGGTGTGTCTATTTACAAAGTGCTACCATTACAGAGTGTTTCTTGCACTGTAAAGAATTATCTAGCAAAGTACCACCATTATGGGGAAGTTTCAGTGTGTAGTGTACTGTTTATTCACAAAGTGCGGTTACTTCGAAATATTTCTTACTCCAAGCTTCTACTGCCTAGTTCATTCATACCGTGCAGTTATTTGAAATATTTCTTGCACAGATAAGAGGTGATTTCTTGCAGTACAGTGATTTTGAGAGTGTTACAGTGCCCAAAAGACTTATTTTGCAAAGCTCAGTCATTCAGAGGCTTGTTGTGCTATTGGGCAAAGTTACAAATACTGGCATACATTTATGGCATGTGTGTATGTGTGTGTTTGTGCATATTTGCAAAAACATTCACTGGTATGTGTTAATATGGCAGATGGATTTTGAAAGCCCTCACCACTTGTATTTGATCAGAATATTACATAGAATTGGAGAATATTTGAGCAAAAGTACAATATGTTTATACAAGTAGCTTATTCTGACAAAGATGCATGCACCGCCATTGAAAGTGATTGTTCATTTCTGTTACAAGTTTGAAGATCAAATCCGGAAATGTACAACCCTAGAGACAAATGTTTACTTTAGAGAGCATTTTGTTTTATACAAGAGATCATAAACCAGGGGGAAACCTTTAGCTTATATATTTCTTGAGAAACAATGCTGAAATGTGTCAGTCAGTTTGGTGAGTTAAAAGAGAGTTAATAAAGGACAGGCTTGTGTGTGGTATTATCTGTGATTAAGATTTTGCTTCATGACAGTAATTTAACATTGAGTAAAACCATCGAGATTTGTCAAATCCATGAAGTTACAGAATGCACCAGTATGCTTGCAAGCGACAAGAGCATGGTTTCAGCAGTCTCCAGAGCAAATGTAAATAGCATGCAACACATGGAAAACAGAAGCAGGCCTAAGCACAAGACAGCCATAGCCCTGTTAGTTCACCAGGAAAACCTCATAGTTTTCCAGCAAGTTCTAAGAAAGGAGCATGCTCAGTGCAGTACAGGCATGAGCCAGCAAAACCCAAATCCAGCTTTATTGTTAACTGTCGCAATTGTGGTGCCAATCATGAGTCTAAAAGAGAGAAATGCTTAGCATTTGGTCAGCAATACCACAAGTGTAAAAAAAATGGAACCATTTTCAAAAATTTTGCAAATAAAGTAAGCCTCGCACAGTTATAATGAAGTGTCACTCAAAAAAGCAAGTTGATCATATAGATAGCTGCAATTCTACTCTTTATGTAGATGGTGTATCAGTAATTGGTGAAAGGGTTGATGCAGTGAATTTGCTGGCAAAGAACAAAGTGTTTTGTACTGTCCAGATCAATGGTAAATCCACCAAGCTCAAAGTGTAATGTTATATCAGCAGACACATTTGCTAAGGTGAGAACTAATGAACAGCTCAATGTTTCTAGTAGTGCAAAACTTTTTGCTTATGGAGGTGAAGAAATTCAAACCGAAGGCTCAGTAGTACTTTCATGTTATTTGGCTAGGAAATGTTACAACTTGTTATTCTAAGTAGTTCAAAGATTTGTGCAGTCATTTTTGGGTCTCAGAGACAGTTTGAGAATGAATCTGCTTTCTTTTACAAAAGAGGTTCTTCATATAAGCACATATTCTAGTGCCAATTTTTCTGAAGCCATTTTCTCAGAATATGCTGATGTTTTTGATGACAACTTGGGTAAAATTCCATTTGTGTATTCTATGAAGTTAGACCAAGAGGTCAATCCAGCAGTCAGACTGGCTAGAAAAATTCCAATAGCTATGCAGGATAAAGTCAAAACTCAAGGTGTAATTTTTCCAGTTACAGAACCAACTGAATGGGTGCTGTCCAAGGTAGCAACCCATGGAAAGGCTCAGATGAAATCAGAATATGTATTGACCCAAGAGATTTGTACAAAGCATTAAAGAAACTGCATCATCCAATGTGTACAGTCAAAGATGTCGCAGCCCTAATAAAGAATGCCACTGTTTTTTCTGTCTTGGATGAAAAAAGTTCATTTTGGCAGGTGATGCTTGATTGCAAATCCTCATTATTGACCACTTTTGGTACCCCAATTGGCAGATGCAGATTCCTGAGGATGCCATTTGGAATACTTTCTGCAAGTGAAGTCCTCACATGTGCAATGGAACAAATTTTTTCAGGTTATCCTTGTGGCATAATAGCAGATGATTTATTGGTTGGAGGCAATGGTGAAGTAGAGCATGACAGAAACCTTAAGAGATTTCTAGACAGAGCACGTGAAGTGAACTTAAAGCTCAATCCTCTAAAGTGCAAAGTCAGACTAGCAGAAGTTACATATGTAGGGCATTTATTTACTAGCAGTGGCTTTAGACCAGACCCATCTACGCAAGCAGCTATTCTTGAGATGTCAGCACTAGATAATATTCAAACCCTACAGCGTTTCCTTGGTATGGTCAACTGTTTAGGCAAGTTCGTAACAGACTTCAGTGAGTTGACACCATCTTTAAGAGTGCTAACATGCAAAAATGTCACATGGTCTTGGTTGGAACAGCACCAGAAGGCATTTGAAGACCTTAAGCAGAAAATTGCTACCCCACCTACATTAAGATGCTATAATGCCAGTAAACCAGTCACTCTTTCCTGCGATGCTTCAAAATTTGGTCTTGGTGAAGTTATTCTTCAGGAAGGCAGACCAGTAGTCTATGCATCTAGAACAGTTACCCAAACTGAAATGCAGTATGCTCAAAGTGGGAAAGAACTTCTGGCAATAGTATTTGCATGTTCAAAGTTTCATGGTTATATCTATGGTCAAGCTATTCAGACTGAAACTGATCACCAACCTCTAGTTACTATTCGAAAGAAGCTTATGCATTCATCCCCAGCGAGATTACAAAGAATGAAGCTCAAATTGCAAAAGTACAATTTCAAATTGGTCTATACAAAAGGCAAACTTCTTTATTTGGCTGATACCTTATCCAGATCACCCAGAAATACAATAGAACAGCTTGACACAGAGAAATTTGACTTTGACTTAATGGCAGTGCGTAAATTTTCTACCACGAGACTTAATGAGCTGAGAGATCATACAAAGACTGATCCAATTTTGCAAAAGCTCAACCACTACATTAATGTTGGATTACCATCAAAGCAATCTAGTGTACCACCTGAAGTGCAAATCTATTTTCTTTACAGAAATGAGATGTTGATGGAAGATGGCATTATTTTCAAACATCATAAAATTGTTGTTCCTGCTTCCTTACAACATGAATATATCCATATTTTGCATTGTGGTCACCCAGGTTCTGAATCTAACAAAAGAAGGGTGAGAGAACTAGTATTTTGGCCTTCAATAGTGAAAGACATTGATAACATTTTTTCTTCTTTTTCAGTATAAAATAGTACTAAACTAAAAACAACAGAACCATCACAGCCCAATTATTCAGGAAGCATTCTATCCAGAAGTCCAGTTATGATAAATCGAGCAGATTTCTTCATACATTGAAAGAAGACGAGACAGTGAGGATACAAATGGCAAAAGGTTTCAACCAGATTGGTCAAGTAACAGGTATATATAATGAGCCAAGATACTACTTCGCAGAATCTAAGGGTGTGGAGTACAGGAGAAATTGCAGACATCTTCCTCTTCCAGAGTCGTTATCACAGCATTGTTCCTGTGATACACACTCTAGATCTTAGGCAATCCAGACAATGTTCCTGATCCTGAACATGTCTTACATTCTAGTTCCATTCCTGATGATGTTCCTGATATTCCCAAGGCTGAACATTCAGCAGAGACAGTTCCAGTTGCCAAGTCAAATTCTCAGTTTTATGTCACACAATTTGGTTGCACTTCCTGACCTTCTGTGAAATACTCAGTGACTTGGACATAACTGTATATATGCACCTAGTTCTGTATAATTGCAGGACAAAGAGCTATTTGTATTATTTGCATGTTAACTGATATTCTTGGCATTGCATTTTCTATTTCTTAAAGATGGAGGATGTAGAACATACCTCTGGATTCACTATCCTTCCATGCAGGACTAGCTTAATCCTGCACGGAAGCGGCCGTTTAGGAGCAGGAAGGCAGCGCGCCATGCATATCAATGAAGGTGCACTGCCTGAGCTCCTAAATGGACACAGAGCATGTACAAGTGCAGGGGGCATGTCTGAGAGCAGAGCTCTCAGAATATACACGCCCCTGCAATCAAGAACAGCAGTATAGGAACAAGAATGAGCGAAACCGCTCATAGGTGTTCACATACCCCCAACAACACCTCCCCCCCAAGTTTATAAGAGCAATATTTAAAACATGAAATATAAAGACGTTCTTGTTTTTATGAAACAGATTAAATTTAACCATAGGTACATGGATTTGCCCATTGCTTAGCTATGTTTAATACAGCTTAAAAGGCACAAGAGGATAAAAAGCAAGATATATGCAAATAAAACAGTACTGCAATAGTGTAGTGGGCAGAGAATTCACTTTATGAGCAGTTATTCCTGGTTTGAGTCCCACTCCAATACATTCCATTTTTCATGTCAGATCACTTTATGACCAATATTTTTTGTCACATAACCTGCTAAATAACATATACTTGTGAACTGGAGCACTGCATTAAATGCAGATGTGAGGTGTCATTATCATAATGTTGTAAAGTCCACAGATAATCACAAGTGACCTATACAGTATATGTCCACAGGAATCAGGGATAAAAATGCAATGTAAAATGTGTAATGAATGATAAATCCATACAGTTTCCAAATCCACCACCTTCCCAAGAACCATTTGGCATTACTGTTGAAATTAATGCGGTGGTAAACGGGAGTAAGCACTAGTAAGCAAGAGTAAGCATATTTAAGCAGTAGTAAGCAGGAGTAAGCATATTTAAGCAGTAGTTAGCTAGTTTAAGCCCATTTTCATGGGGGTAAGCAATGCGCACACAGGTTAAGCAATATTGCAGCTAACTCTCTGTAAGCATATGTAACCGGAGGTTAGCATTGCTTACCTTCATGCAAACCCATGCAAACCCACTTACAAATGCTTAAAAGTGCCTTAATCACTCTGTATGCATCAGCCGCTGCTCTGGCCAGAAACAAAACAAACAGCCATTGCAGGTCTTGAACCCAGGACCCTATACACTACAGTTACAACAATCAACCACTAAGCCATCACAGCAGTACATAAGACTGAGGTATCAGCCAACAGATCCTCACTATTGGAAATTCAAACTTAACATGTGAAAGGAATCTATATACAGTTTTATGTTGTATAACCTACTTGTTGTGTCTTTCGGCTTTTCCCGGTTAGGGGTCGCCACAGCGGAACTCCGGTCCGCTAATGATTGGCAGTAGATTTTTATGTGCTGGCTTGCTGGGCCTAACACACAACCTTCAATGAAGGAATGCCCATTCATGCATGTCGCCACACAGAAGACGCTCTAACTGAGAATTGAACGGGCAACATCTAACTGTGAGGCGACAACGCTACCGCAGCACCGCCCACCGCAGTTGTATAACCTACTAACTAACATAAATATGTGAACTGCAGTACTGCATTAAGCCCAGATGTGAGGTGTCATTGCAATAAAGTGTTGAAATCCCTTAATAAACACAAGGACCCCATACAGTGTATGTACACATAAATCATGGATACCAAACACATATATAACATGTAATGATTAATAAAGCAATGCCAAAAAGGAAATATAATGCAAATTAGTGCATCCCTTCCATAGACTGACTTACAGGAGCATATACCACTGTTACATACACTGACCTCTGGATTGCAGAAGGGCACACATGTATTATGCAGATGAAGCCCACACATATATATGGACCCAACCCCACAATATGTGTGGGGTCCACAACAGCACAGGAATGATGTCAGGAATGGCAGCATGACATAATCACAGGCCACTACATAACAACCCCTGACTGCATGTCATATGGACAAAGCCTGGTATGTAGGTGGAGGACAGAGGCTGGAACACAGGCTCATATGTGAAATAGTGTTGTCATACACTAAGTAAATTGTTGGTGTTACAGGATAGTCTGCAACATACCCTTAGTCAGGAATATTAAGTCAGAAACACAAATGGATGTATTCATGTACTGATAGTACTCCACACACACTGCCAATGATATATCTGACACAAGATCTGTGTGATGGACAGACAAAACATAAAAGGCACACCTCTGGCCATCAAGTGGATAGGCCCACAATTGAGAGCTATGAAGACAGACTGCATTCCGTGTTAAACTAGTATGTACACACAAACCTTATAACACTGGTGTTATACAACGCATACAACAACACTACTCACACTATGTCTGTAGTTCTGAAACCTCATACAAATATGTAGCTAGCCTGAGTCTGCAAGTTCTCTGGTAAGATATATGGCTACCTGCTGCCTGTAACACTGCTGCCCACACACAGGAAGGATGTCCAAAATATAGGAAAGGTAAAGGGACCATGCCCACATGATATAGGGATTTATAGTAGTGGGTTGCCATGACAATGGTAATTGGAAATACTACACAATATGCTGCATGCAGGTAGCAAGTAGAGGACACTGATTGGTGCAGAGGCCATCACCTGATCATGTGCATCACCTACAAAAGCCATGCTGCAATCTATTCAAAGCAGCTCAATCCATTTACTGCAGTGAGAGAGTGAAAGAGAGAGAGAGAGTGAAAGTGAAAAAAAGTGCAAGAAAGTGAAAGTGAAAGGGAAACAATCAAACAAACTAGGAAAGAAAGCAGGCTAAAAGCCAAGCCAATGAGAACAAACAACAAATCCTTACAAGGACACTATCCGGAACAGACCACATTCCCACAACAGGTATGTGAAGTATATATGCATGTAATTGACTGTAGTACATGGTCCATAATAATGGGATAGATGATGTGGAATGACTTATATGTACCATCAGATGTTGTTGTTGTAATGATGTTCAGCTGAACAACTGCTATGGACAATAGAGTCTGTCTCTGTGGGTAGTGGACCATACCCATCAACTGTGCAGATCAGCTCTGACTGACAAGATGTAAGCCATCATAGTGTGTGTTGTGTAATGGAAAGCATGTATATTACTGTGGCCAATAGCTGGTGGTGAAAGTAATGCCATAATGATGGACACGTGGGTTCCAGAGCCCACCACTTGAGGGCACTCAAGTTAACATGTAATGTAGCATGCTGAAATGCCATAGGGGTGTAATAGGCTTACCTGCAATCTGGCCCTATATATACCCCCTAATGTTAGGCTGTGTCCATATGTGACACCTGTCTGTGTTGTAGCAAGGCAGAACAGTGCAGCTGTGCAGGAAGGAGAGTTAGAGATTGTGGTCCCAATGTCTGAATGTACTCCATATATATATAGGTATGTATATGTGTACATATAAATATATATATATATATATATATATATATATATATATATATATATATATACATGTATGTCTACAGATATACAGACACCTATATGTATATATATATATATATATATATATATATATATATATATATATATATATAAACACATATATACAGCATAAAATATATCTACACACACACACACACACACACACACACACACACACATATATATATATATATATATATATATATATATATATATATGTGTGTGTATGTATGTGTGTGTATGTGTGCGTATGTCTACATATATACAAACACACACACACACACATATGTATATAAACAGGGGTGGCTTGTGCTATAGCACTGCAGGACTGCAGCTGTCCCACCTTGAAAACAAATAAAAATAAAACTGAGAAACGCAAAAACAAACACTGTAATTCCCGGAGGTCTGCACATGCGCGCATGCTCTAGATACACAAGAACACACTCAGACTGCTTTCTCATCAGTCTAGCTAGGGAGAAAGGCATCTCAGCCCTAAGATGCCCAGCAGTCTGTGCAGTGGTGATGTCATGGAATGGAGGCACTCCAGACTGCAGCAGCAGCAGGCTGGACCAATCAAGATGCAGCTAACGAGGAGCACTGGACCAATCATGAGGATTTGGACTGTTCAGATGTGTGCTGGACCAATTGCAAGGAATGGGGTTGTTCAGCGGTGGCAAAGGGACTGTTTGGATATCATCAGCAGCAAGGTGAGCAGTTATCTAGGCAAATGTTGTTGGCAAGGTGAGCAGTTATCTAGGCATTTTGCTCATCGGCAAGGTAAGCAGTGGTGTGTATGTGTGTGTGTGTGTGTGTGTGTGTGTGTGTGTGTGTGTGTGTGTGTGTGTGTGTGTGTGTGTGTGTGTGTGTAATGCCCCAGTTGCTATATACTGGTGGCTAGAGCAAACTCATGGTGGTGTGGTAGGAAATACCTCAGAAGTTTAAACCCTGTACCTTGTATGGAGGTGGTAAAGGCCTGAATTCCCTACCCACCACCATTTGTAAAAACTTTGCAGATTTTTGCCTCATATTTGATCTGTTCTGTTCCTCATAATATCTGCAGTTTCTAAATAGTGAAATGCTTACATATTTGATGGTGCAGTAGTAGCATTGTTACCTCATAGCTACAGGCTGTGAGGTTTGATTCTTGGCTGGGGTGCCTTCTGTGTGGGGTCTGCATCTTCTCCCCTGTGTTTGTGTGGGTTTGCTTTTGTGTCCTCCCATGTTACAAATACATGTGTCTGCATTATTTCTTCCTGGGCATCTGCTGAAAATTGATTTTTTGTTCCAAGTCAAACTGTCCTGGTTAACAAATGTTAAATAAAATTGACAGGCATTTGAATTTCAGACTTCAGGTTTCTGAATGTTTAGCTCCTTAAATATTTGATGGTGCAGTGGTAGCATTGTTGCTTCACAGCTATAGATTTTCTGGTTTGATTCTTGACTGGGGTCTCTTGTGTGAAGTATTTCTCCTGGGTCTCTGCTGAAAATTGTTTTTGTTCCATCAGACTTTCCTGGTTAACAAATGTTAAATAAATAAAATTGACAGGCATTTGAATTTCAGACTTCATATTCTTCAGAAAATACATAGTAACACAAAACTTTTTATTCTAGCAATTTTCTAAGTTTATAAGATGTATATTTGAAATATGTCCCTTTTTTGGGACTGAATTCCCCCATTATTAGCTTCTTCCAGGTTTTTTGTGCTAAGGTTGACAGCTGTGGCAAGAACTGAAATCACTAAATATGTTTGAGGGCTGTATTGCCTCATTACTGGGTTTGTGCAGGTGTTTTGTGCTAAGAGGTTGACAGCTATGGTGAGAACTGAATTCAGTAAATGATAGCCATTTAAGTTTCCGTCTTCCTCTCTTTCATAAAACAGCTGATTTGGCATAGTGGTATGTTGCTCTGACTGTTTTGCACAGGGACCTTGGCAGTAAAATGTGTGGTGGTAACACAGCATTTTATTCTAGCAACTTTCCAAGATTATACAAGCAATGTTTAATGTGTTCCTGTTTTTTTGGGCTTTTGGACCCCCCCCCCACCAATAAATTTTGGCTTTTTCCAGATTTCTTGTGCTGCGAAGCTGAGATGCAGTTGACTATTGAGTAGATTTTACAAGGAGCTGAGAACTGCAGCGGAAGAGAAGTTTAGTGCTGCTTATGGTGAGTCTGCTTGCATTTTTAATAGCACAACAGGTTCTGCACTTGCTTTTTATACAGAAGGCTGTGGGTTCTACTCCCACAAGGGGAGGATGCTGCCATACTGAGAATGTTCTCTTTGGTGAAGATACTAACTATGAACTTGTTATCAGTTTGCCATCCAGTCGCTATTGCAATATTACTAGCTTATCATTTTTTTAATGTAATATAGGCAATTTATTCCTCAGGGGCAACAAACACTTTATTTTTCGATGAAACCATGAAATATAAAGGTGTTTGCTACTAGCAACCTCTTCATTAGTTACAGATTTCTTTAATGTGGAATTATTTAGATGATTTTTACTTCAGAGATTGTGCATATTTATTGACAATGGTGGACTGTAGAAGTTTGTGTAGACTTTTATGATGGAAATGTTCTGAACTGAGCAGTTTTGTCATTGGCGCATGCATTTTGTTTCACTGTTTACTGGAAAAATGTTCTGAATTGGGCAGTTTTGTCATTACTGGTGCATGCGTTTTGTTTCATTGTGTAATGGAAAAATGTTCAAAACAATAAATTTAAACTGCCCTCTAACAACTGTACTGTATTGTGCAAGGAATATAATTTAGTACAATCAGGAAGGTGTATCAAAGAGCATATGTATGTTTCATGTGCAAGGGGCCTATGATTTGAAAACAGCCCAAAGTTAATCTTTATCTGCCACTGGCAAAATGTATTTTCTTTGAGTGTGGGTTTCAATGCTGTTTCAATGAATGTGAGTTTCAAGGGCAGAGAAGTTTTAATGCTAAGTCTGTTTTCATTGTGAGACTGCATTGCTTTGTTTAGCAGATGTGCTGTAAAATGCAAAATAAAACTTTCAAATGAAGTCCAAATCATCATATAAGTAAAGCAGTATGCACATTAGTGTTTATGGTAAATGGAGTGAAATAGCCAAGTAATGGATCATTGGAATGGCTGCAGGGGGGAGGCTCCATTCGACCATGATTTTATGAGGGGAAGGGTGGCAAACTCAAAGACAGCCCCAGCTGAACTATACCTCCCAACTGTCTAGATTTTCACAGGATGAATAGATTTTTGCTTCTTATTTTTGGTTTGTTCCTCATAAAATTTGTGGTTTTCTTGCAAATCATTTAGGAATTAAGTCACTAAATAATGACACACTGAGTTTCAGACTTCATAACCTTCAGAAAAATGCATGCTAAAGTAAGACCTGTTATTCTAGCGACTGTCTCAGTTTATACAAGAGCAATTTTTAGTACTGTTTATATGTTCCCCCCAATATATTTGGCCTTGTCCAGATTTATTGCATTAACAGGTTGAGAGGTACATGCAAATCAATTGCTTTATAGAACTGGGCATAGCCAAACCTCTCAACTGTCCCCGATTTTGGTTCAAAATGTTACTCTTCCCCTAATAAACCCTCCGCAAAACAGCAATTTTGGAAGAAAACATGGCGCATTTACAATTAAGAAATAACTGTAATAATCAATGTTATAGATTACTTTTATTTCAAAAATGCATGTAGATTCTTTTATTTTGTCAGCTTCTCAAGTTAGCAGTACTAATATTAAAAAAGTTTCCCTTCTTTGACCGGTTCCCAGCTGTATTGTGCTGTTATTTTATATTTTTGCATCACATTTTTGGTCCATTAGTCATACAATTGTGGGGTTTTTTTTGGCAAATTAGTGGCAAATCATTAAAGACTGAAGTTAGAAAATAATGACAGACATTTGAGTTTCAGATTTCACACCTTTCAGAAAATTCATACTAATGCAAGACCTACTATTCTATTATCTTTCTAAGTTTATAAGAGCAATATTTAAAAATTGTCCTTATTTTTGGGCCTTTGTCCCACTTCTATGTATGGCTTTGTCCAGATTTCTTGCTCTGAGGTTGAGAGGTATGGCAAATGTGTCAGGGCCATCACAGTCAGCCAGAGACATTCCAAATTGTGACATACTTGTTGCACCCCACTCCCCATGTAGTGACTCTGGATGTGTCCAAGCAAGGCAAGGAGCAGTTATGCAGTGTAAATGTGCAGAGTATCCCCCTATCCAAGGTAGACACAAGTACTACAGTGGCTTTTCATCTGTTCTTGATTTTGCAGAATGGTCTGGTTTCTGTCATATTTTTGTACTGTTGATTTATGCTTATTACTCAAAGTGCCTGTTGCTCTGCGTTTAAGTAGCAATGCTTTAATGACCATCAGGTAAGCTTGTCTGAGATCGTAAGATGCAAGTAAGCTTTAATAAGCATACTGTTAAAGAATTGCCAACTTTGAAAGCCTTTCTATTGTTGCCATGCAGAGATGTCCATTCGTTTTTTTGTTCTTGACAAGGTCCTTCAAGATTTGAGGGGAGGTGATTGGGAAACGACACTTAGTACTAGAGAACTTTTGTGGCAATTAAGATTGAATGCCACAAAGTATCCAGGACTGAATGATGGATTGAGTTTGGCTAGCATCCTCAAAGCCAAGAGAAACAAGTTATAATTCCAACGATTAGAACTTACTTAACTTTAGGGTCATACATAAACCTGCAGTTTTGGCAGCAAACATTATTTTTATGAACACTCCCAGCTTATTTAAGCTGATGCATTTGTGTAAGTAGTAACTTGCAGTCTATGAAGTCAAGTCCCTTTTTCAATTTTATGTATCACTATAGCATGCAATTTTTATTATTTTCATGTTTATTAGTGGCCTTTTATTTCACAAAATTTTTTTT
>NW_025049724.1:0-13634 GCF_019279795.1 Protopterus annectens
AAAGTCGGGGTTGGGCTGGCCATGACCAGGGGTATTATCATCACCCTGTGAAAGTTGGTGTCGAGCTGACACATAATGGGGGTATTATCGTCACCCTGTGAAAGTCGGGCTCAGGCTGACCCGTAATGGGGGCTATTATCGTCACCCCATGAAAGTCGGGCTGACCCATAATGGGAGGTATTATTGTCACCCTGTGAAAGTCGGGGTCGGGCTGACTTGTAATGGGGGGTATTATCGTCACCCCGTGAAAGCCAGAGTTGGGCTGACGTGTAATGGGGGGTATTATCATCACCCTGTGAAAGTAAGGGTCGGGCTGACCCATAATGGGTGGGTGTTATCGTCACCCCATGAAAGTCGGCGTCAGACTGACCCGTAATGGGGGATATTGTCATCACCCGATGAAAGTCGGCATTATGCTGTCCTGTAATGGGGGTGTATTTTCGTCACCCCATGAAAGTTGGAGTCGGGCTGACCCATAATGGGGGGTATTATCGTCACCCCCATGAAAGTCGAGGTTGGGATGGCCTGTAGTGGGGGTATTATGGTCACCCCGTAAAAGTCAGCATTGGGATGACCTATAATAGGGAGGTTATTATCATCACCCCGTGAAAGTCGGGGTAGGACTGACCCATAATGGGGAGGTATTATCATCACCCCGTGTAAGTCGGCATCGGGCTGACCCGTAAAGTGGGGCTATTATTGTCACCCCGTGAAAGTCGACGTTGGGTTGACCCATAATGGGAGGATATTATCATCACCCTGTGAAAGTCAGGGTCGGGTTAACCCTTAATGGGGGGTGTTATTGTCACCCCGTGAAAGTCGGGGTCGGGCTGACCCCTAATGGGGTTATTATCATCACCAACTGAAAGTCGGTGTTGGGCTGTCCCATAATGGGGGGTATTATCATCACATTGTGAAAGTCGGCGTTGGGCTGAATGGTAATGGGGGTATTATCATCACCCTGTGAAAGTCAGCATCGGGCTGACCCATAATGGGGGGGTATTATCATCACCCCAGGAAAGTCGATGTCGAGCTGACCCGTAATGGGGGGCATTATTGTCACCCAGTGATTGTCAGCATTGAGCTGACCCATAATGGGGGGTATTATCGTTACCCCATGAAAGTCGGCATCAGGCTGATCCATAATGGGGGTATTTTCATCACCTCATGAAAGTCGGGGTCGGGCTGAACCATAATGGGGGTATTATCATCACCCGTAAAAGTCGCCGTTGGGCTGACCCGTAATGGGGGGTATTATCATCACCCCATGAAAGTCGGCGTCAGGCTGATACATTATGGGGGGTATTTTCATCACCCCATGAAGGTCGGTGTCGGGCTGACCCATAATGGGTGGGTATTTTCACATCGTGAAAGTCAGGGTCAGGCTGAACCCTAATGGGGGGTATTACCATCACCCCATGAAAGTCAGGATTGGGCTGGCCCGTACTGAATGGTATTGTTGTCACCCTGTGAAAGTCAGTGTCGGGCTGACCCATAATGGGGGGTATTATCATCACCCAGTGAATGTCGGTATCGGGCTGTCCCGTAATAAAAGGGGTATTTTCATCACCCTGTGAAAGTCGGGGTCTGGCTGATCCATAATGGGGGTATTTTCATCCCCTCCATGAAAGTCTGGGTTGGGCTGACCCATGACGGGGGTATTATCATCACGCTGTGAAAGTTAGGGTTGGGATGGCCTGTAATGGGGGCTATTATCATCACCCCGTAAAAGTCGGCGTCTGGCTGTCCCATAATGGGGTGTATTATTATCACCCTGTGAAAGTCGGGGTTGGGCTGAACAGTAATGGGGGATATTATCATCACCCTGTGAAGTTCGGGGTCGGGATGACCCATAATGGGGGGTATTATCATCACCCCATGAAAGTTGGGGTCGGGCTGACTAATAATGTGGGGTATTATAGTTACCTCATGAAAGTCGGGGTCAGACTGACCCATAATGGGGGTATTATCATTAACCCATGAAAGTTAGAGTCGGGCTGACCCTTAATGATGGGGTATTATCTCCACCTCATGAAAGTCGGCATTGGGCTGACCCATAATGGGGGGATTTATCGTCACCCTGTGAAATTCGGCATCAGGCTGACTTGTAATGGGGGTGCATTATCATCACCCCATGAAGGTCGGAGTTGGACTGACCCGTAATGGGGGGTATTATCGTCATCCCGTGAAAGTCGTTGTCAGGCTGACCCATAATGGAGAGGTATTATCATCACCCCATGAAAGTTGGCATCAAGCTGACCCATAATGGGGGGTATTATCGTCACACTGTGAAAGCTGGGGTCAGGCTGACCCATAATAGGGTGTATTATTGTCACCCCATGAAAGTCAGCATCGGGTTGACCCATAATGGGGGGTATTATCATCACCCCATGAAAGTGGGCATCTGGCTGACCCGTAATAGGGGTATTATCATCACCCCGTGAAAGTCGGCATTGAGCTGGTCCGTAATGTGGGGGTATTATCATCACCCCATGAAAGTCAGCGTGGAGCTGACCCGTAATGGGGGGTATTATCGTCACCCTGTGAAAGTCGGGGTTGGGCTGAGCCATAATGGGGGGTATTATCATCACCCTGTGAAAGTCAGGGTTGGGATTGTCTGTATTGGGGTATTATAGTCACAACGTAAAAGTCGGCATCGGACTGACCTGTAATGGGGGGTATTATCATTACCCCGTGAAAGTCGGGGTTGGGCTGACTGGAAATGGGGGGGTATTTTCATCACCCCATGAAAGTTGGAGTCAGACTGACCCATAATAGGGGGTATTATCATCACCCTGTGAAAATTGGCATCGGGCTGACCCATAATGGGGTGTATTATTGTCACCCCATGAAAGTCAGCATCGGGTTGACCCATAATGGGGGGTATTATCATCACCCCATGAAAGTGGGCATCTGGCTGACCCGTAATAGGGGTATTATCATCACCCCGTGAAAGTCGGCATCGGGCTGATCCGTAATGTGAGGGTATTTTCTTCACCCCGTGAAAGGCAACGTTGGGCTGACCCATAATGGGGGATATTATATTCACCCTGTGAAAGTTGGGGTTGGGATGGCCTGTAATGGGTGGTATTATGGTCATCCCGTAAAAGTCGGTGTCGGGCTGACCAGTAATGGGGGGTATTATCTTCACCCCGTGAAAGTCGGGGTCAGGCTGACCCGTAATGGGGGGTATTATCATCACCCAGTGAATGTCAGGGTGAGGCTGAACCATAATGGGGTGTATTATCATCACCTCTTGAAAGTCAGGCTCGGGCTGACCCGTAATGAGGGTGTATTATCATCACCCCATGAAAGTCGGGGTCGGGCTGACTCATAATGCGGGGGTATTATCATCACCCCGTGAAAGTTGTGGTCAGGCTGTCCCATAATGGGGGGTATTATCATCACCTCGTGAAAGTCGGGGTCGTGCTGACCCGTAATGTGGGGGTATTATCATCACCCCGTGAAAGTCGGGGTTGGGCTGACCTGTAATGGGGTGGTATTATTCTCATGCCATGAAAGTTGGGGTCGGGCTGACCCATAATGGGGGTATTATCATCACCCCGTGAAAGTCGACGTTGGGCTGACCCGTAATAGGGGGTATTATCATCACCCTGTGAAAGTCAGGGTCAGGCTGACCCATAATGGGGGGTATTATCATCACCCTGTGAAAGTCGGGGTCGGGCTGACCCGTAATAGGGGGTATTATCATCACCCTGTGAAAGTCAGGGTCAGGCTGACCCATAATGGGGGGGTATTATCATCACCCCGTGAAAGTCGGGGTCGGGCTGACCTGTAACAGGGGGGTATTATCATCACCCCATTAAAGTCGGGGTCGGGCTGACTCTAACGGGGGTATTATTGCCTCCACATGAATGTCGGGATAAGGTTGACCCATAACGGAGGGATATTATCATCACCCCATGAAAGTCAGGTCAGGATGACCTGTAACGGGGATATTATCATCACCCCGTGAAAGTCAGGGTCAGGCTGACCAGTAACGGGGGGTATTATCATCACCCCGTGAAAGTCGGGGTCGGGCTAACCCGTAACGGGGGTAGTATCATCACCCTGTGAAAGTCGGGGTCGGGCTGACCCGTAATGAGGGTGTATTATCATCACCTCATGAAAGTCGGGGTCGGGCTGACTCATAATGGGGGTATTATCATCACCCCATGAAAGTTGGGGTCAGGCTGACCCATAATGGGGGGTATTATCATCGCGCCATGAAAGTCAGGGTCGGGCTGACCCGTAATGGGGGGCATTATCGTCGCGCAGTGAAAGTCAGGGTCGGGCTGACCCATAATGGGGGGCATTATCATCACCCTGTGAAAGTCGGGTCGGGCTGACCCGTAATGGGGGGTATTATCATCACCCTGTGAAAGTCGGGGTTGGGCTGACTCGTAATTGGAAGTATTGTCACCCAGTGAAAGTCGGGGTCAGGCTGACCCGTAATACGGGTATTATCATCACCATGTGTAATTTGAGGTCAGGCTGACCCATAATGGGGGTATTATCATCACCCCGTGAAAGTCAGGTCGGGCTGACCTGTAATGGGGGTATTATCATCACCCCGTGAAAGTCGGGATCGGGCTGACCTGTAATGGGGGTATTATCATCACCCGTGAAAGTCGGGGTCAGGCTGACCCATAATAGGGGTATTATCATCACCCTGTGAAAGTTGGGGTCAGGCTGACCCATAATGGGGGTATTATCATCACCCTGTGAAAGTCAGAGTCGGGCTGACCCGTAACAGGAGGTATTATCGTCACCCCGTGAAAGTTGGGGTCAGGCTGACCCATAATGGGGGTATTATCGTCACCCCATGAAAGTCGGGGTCGGGCTGACCCGTAACGGGGGTATTATCATCACCCCGTGAAAGTTGGGGTCAGGCTGACCCGTAACGGGGGTAGTATCATCACCCTGTGAAAGTCGGGGTCGGGCTGACCCGTAATGAGGGTGTATTATCATCACCTCATGAAAGTCGGGGTCGGGCTGACTCATAATGGGGGTATTATCATCACCCCATGAAAGTTGGGGTCGGGCTGACCCATAATGGGGGGTATTATCATCGGGCCATGAAAGTCAGGGTCGGGTTGCCCCGTAATGAGGGGGTATTATCATCACACCTTGAAAGTCGGGGTCGGACTGACCCATAATGGGGGGTATTATCGTCGCGCCATGAAACTCGGGGTCGGGCTGACCCATAATGGGGGGATATTATCATCGATCTGTGAAAGTCGGGGTCGGGCTGACCCGTAATGGGGGAGTATTATCGTCACCCAGTGAAAGTCGGGGTCAGGCAGACCCGTAATGGGGGTATTATCATCACCCAGTGAAAGTTAGGGTCGGGCTGACCCATAATGGGGGTATTATCATCACCCCGTGAAAGTCAGGTTCGGACTGACCAGTAATGGGGGTATTATCATCATCCCGTGAAAGTCGGGGTCGGGCTTACCTGTAATGGGGGGTATTATCATCACCCCGTGAAAGTCGGAGTCATGCTGACCCATAACGGGGGTATTATCATTACCCCGTGAAAGTTGGGGTCAGGCTGACCCATAATGGGGGTATTATCGTCACCCCATGAAAGTCGGAGTCGGGCTGACCCGTAACGGGGGTATTATCATCACCCCGTGAAAGTTGGGGTCAGGCTGACCCATAACAGGGGTATTATCATCACCCCGTGAAAGTCGGGGTTGGGCTGACCCGTAACGGTGGGTATTATCATCACCCCATGAAAGTCTGGATCGGGCTGACCTGTAATGGGGGGTATTATCGTCACCCCTTTGAAAGTCGGGGCTGGGCTGACCCGTAAGTGGGGGTATTATCATCACCACGTGAAAGTAGGGGTCAGGCTGACCCATAATGGGGGTATTATCATCACGCCATTAAAGTCAGGGTCGGGCTGACCCATAATGGGGGGTATTATCTTCACGCCATGAAAGTCGGGGTCGGGCTGACCCGTAATGGGGCTGTATTATCATCACGTTGTGAAAGTCGGGGTCTGGCTGACCCATAATGGGGGGTATTATCTATTATCGTCATGCCGTGAAAGTCGGGGTCGGGCTGACCCGTAATGGGGGTATTATCATCAGGCCATGAAAGTCGGGGTCGGGCTGACCTGTAATGGGGGTATTATCGTCACCCCATGAAAGTTGGGCTGACCCGTAATGGGGGGTATTATAGTCACGCCGTGAAAGTCGAGGTCGGGCTGACCTGTAATGGGGGGTATTATCGTCACCCCATGAAAGTCGGGCTGACCCATAATGGGGGGGTATTATCATCACCCCGTGAAAGTCATGTTCAGGCTGACACATAATGGGGGTTATTATCATCACCCCATGAAAGTCGGGGTCAGGCTGACCCATAATGGGGGGTATTATTGTCACCCCATGAAAGTCGTGGTCGGTCTGGCCCATAATGGGGGTATTATCATCAAGCCATGAAAGTTGGGGTCGGGCTGACCTGTAATGGGGGTATTATCGTCACCCCGTGAAATTCAGGCTGACCCGTAATGGGGGGTATTATCATCACGCCGTGAAAGTCGGGGTTGGGTTGACCCGTAATGGGGGGATATTATCATGATGCAGTGAAAGTCAGGGTCGGGCTGACCCGTAATGGGGGATATTATCATCACGCCATGAAAGTCGGGGTCAGGCTGATCCATAATGGGGGGTTATTATCATCACGCCTTGAAAGCCGGGGTCGGGTTGACCCATAATGGGGGGTATTATCATCACCTCGTTAAAGTCGGGGTCGGGCTGACCCATAATGGGGGGCTATTATCGTCACCCTGTGAATGTCGGGGTTGGGCTGACCCATAATAGGGGGGTATTATCATCACCCCATGAAAGTCGGGGTTGGGCTGACTCATAATGGGGGGTATTATCATCACCCCGAGAAAGTTGGGGTCGGGCTGACCCGTAATGTGGAGGTATTATCATCACCCTGTGAACGTCAGGGTCGGGCTTTCCCGTAATGGGGGGTATTATCATCGCGCAGTGAAAGTCGGGGTAGGGCTGACTCATAATGGGGGCTATTATCATCACCCTGTGATAGTCGGGCTGACCAGTAATGGGGGGTATTATCATCACCACATGAAAGTCGGGGTCAGGCTGACCCGTAATGGGGGGGTATTATCATCACCCCGTGAAAGTCAGGGTCGGGCTGATCCGTAATGGGGTGTATTATCATCACCCCGTAAAAGTCGGGGCTGGGCTGACTCATAATGCGGGGGTATTATCATCATCCCGTGAAAGTCAGGGTAGGGCAGACCCGTAATGCGGGGGTATTATCGTCGCGCTGTGAAAGTCGGGGTCGGGCTGATCCATAATGGGGGGCTATTATCTTCACACCATGAAAGTCAGGGTCGGGCCGACCCATAATGGGGGGTATTATCATCGTGCCGTGAAAGTCGGGGTCAGACTGCCCCATAAAGGGGGGGTATTATCGTCACACCATGAAAGTCGAGGTCGGGCTGACCCGTAATGGGGGGTATTATCATCACGCTGTGAAAGTCGGTGTCGGGCTGACCCGTAATGGGGTGGTATTATCGGCACACCTTGAAAGTCGGGGTCAGGCTGACCCAGAATGGGGGGTATTATTGTCACGCCATGAAAGTTGGGGTCGGGCTGACCCATAATGGGGGTATTATCATCACCGCGTGAAAGTCGGGGTCGGACTGACCCATAATGGGGGGTATTATTGTCACACAGTGAAAGTTGGGGTCGGGCTGACCCGTAACGGGGCGGTATTATCGTCACCCCGTGAAAGTCAGGCTGACCCATAATGGGGGGTATTATCATCACCCCGTGAAAGTCGGCATTGTGCTGTCCCGTAATGCGGGGGTATGATTGTCACCTCGTGAAAGTCGGGGTCGGGCTGACCCGTAATGGGGGTATTATCATCACCCTGTGAAAGTCGGGGTCAGGCTGACCCATAATTGGGGGGTATTTTCATCACCCTGTGAAAGTCGGGGTCAGGCTGACCCATAATGGGGGTGTATTATCATCACGCTGTGAAAGTATGGGTCGGGCTGACCCATAATGGGGGTATTATCATCACGCCATGAAAGTCGGAGTCGGGCTGACCCGTAATAGCAGGGTATTATCATCACACCCTGAAAGTCGGGGTCGGGCTGACCCGTAATAGCGGGGTATTATTGTCACGCCGTGAAAGTCGGGGTCGGACTGACCTGTAATGGAGGGTATTATCATCACCCCATGAAAGTCGAGGTTGACCCATAATGGGGGGGGTTATATCATTACACCGTGAAAGTCGGGGTCGGGCTGTCCCATAATGGGGGGAATTATCGTCACCCTGTTAAAGTCAGGGTCGGGCTGACCCATAATGGGGGGTATTATCATCACCCCATGAAAATCAGGGTCAGGCTGACATGTAATGGGGGGTATTATCGTAACTCCGTGAAAGTCGGGGTCAGGCTGACCCGTAATGGGGGGGTATTATTGTCACCCCGTGAAAGTCAGGGTCGGTCTTAGCCATAATGGGGGGTATTATTTTCACCCCGTGAAAGTTGGTCTGACAAGTAATGAAGGGCATTATTGTCACCCCGTGAAAGTCGGGGTCAGGCTGAGCAGTAATGGGGGTATTATCATCACCCTGTGAAAGTCGGGGTCGGGCTGACCCATAATGGGGGGTATTTTCATCACCCTGTGAAAGTTGGGGTCGGGCTGACCCGTAATTGGGGGGTATTATCATCACGCCATGAAAGTAGGGGTCGGGCTGACCCGTAATGTGGGTATTATTGTCACGTCGTGAAAGTCGGAGTCGGGCTGACCCGTAATAGCGGGGTATTATCATCACACCCTGAAAGTCGGGGTCGGGCTGACCCATAATGGGGGGTATTATTGTCACACCGTGAAAGTCGGGGTCGGGCTGACCCGTAATGGGGGTATTATCGTCACACCGTGAAAGTGGGGATCGGGCTGACCTGTAATGGGGGGTATTATAGTCACCCCGTGAAAGTCTGGCTGACCTGTAATGGGGGGTATTATCTTCATCCCGTGAAAGTCGTGGTCGGGCTGACCCATAATGGGGGAGTATCATCATCACCCCGTAAAAGTCGGGGTCAGGCTGACCCATAATGGGGGGTATTATCGTCACCCCGTGGAAGTTGTTGTATGGCTGACCAGTAATGGGGGGTATTACTGTCACCCCGTGAAAGTCGGGGTCGAGCTGACCCATAATGGGGAGGTATTATCATCACTTCATGAAAGTCGGGCTGACCCGTATTGGGGGGGTATTATCATCACCACGTAAAAGTCGGGGTCGGACTGACCCATAATGTGGTGGTATTATCATCACCCCGTGAAAGTCGGATTCGGGCTGACCCGTAATGAGGGTGTATTATCGTCACTCCATGAAAGTCGTGGTCGGGCTGACTCATAATGCGGGTGTATTATCGTCACCCTGTGAAAGTCGGGGTCGGGCTGACCCATAATTGGGGGGTATTATCATCACGCTGTGAAAGTAGGGGTCGGGCTGAACCGTAATGTGGGTATTATCGTCACGTCGTGAAAGTCGGAGTTGGGCTGACCCGTAATAGTGGGGTATTATCGTCACACCCTGAAAGTCAGGGTAGGGCTGACCCGTAATGGGGGGTATTATTGTCATGCTGTGAAAGTCGGGGTTGGGCTGACCCGTAATGGGGGTATTATCGTCACGCCGTGAAAGTGGGGATCGGGCTGACCTGTAATGGGGGGTATTATAGTCACCCCGTGAAAGTCTGGCTGACCCTTAATGAGGGTGTATTATCATCACCCCATGAAAGTCGGGCTGACTCGTAATGCGGGTGTATTATCGTCACCCTGTGAAAGTCAGGGTTGGGCTGACCCATAATGGGGGGTATTATCATTGCACCATGAAACTCAGGGTTGGCCTGACATGTAATGGGGGGATATTATCACCGATCTGTGAAAGTCGGGGTCGGGCTGACCCGTAATGGGGGAGTACTATCGTCACCCAGTGAAAGTCGGGGTCGGGCAGACCCGTAATGGGGGGTATTATCATCACCCAGTGAAAGTTGGGGTTGGGCTGACCTGTAATGGGGGGTATTATTGTCACCCCGTGAAAGTCGGGGTCGGGCTGACCAGTAATAGGGGTATTATCTTCACCCCATGAAAGTCGGGGTCGGGCTTACCCGTAATGGGGGGTATTATCATCACCCCGTGAAAGTCGGGGTCGGGCTGACCCGTAATGGGGGGTATTATCATCACCCCGTGAAAGTTGGGGTCGGGCTGACATGTATCGGGGGTATTATCATCACCCTGTGAAAGTCAGGGTTGGGCTGACCCGTAATGGGGGTATTATCATCACCCCATGAAAGTCTGGGTCGGGCTGACCCATAACGGGGGGTATTATCATCACCCCCTTGAAAGTCGGGGCTGGGCTGACCCGTAAGTGGGGGTATTATCATCACCACATGAAAGTCAGGGTCAGGCTGACCCATAATGGAGAGGTATTGTCATCACCCTGTGAAAGTCAGCATTGTGCTGTCCCATAATGCGGGGGTATTATCATCACCTCGTGAAAGTCGGGGTCAGGCTGACCCGTAATGGGGGGTATTGTCATCACCCCATGATAGTCGGGGTGGGGCTGACGAGTAATGGGGGTATTATCATCACCCTGTGAAAGTCGGGGTCAGGCTGACCCGTAATGGGGGGGTATTTTCATCACCCTGTGAAAGTCAGGGTCAGGCTGACCCATAATGGGGGGGTATTATCGTCACCCTGTGAAAGTCGGTGTCGGGCTGACCCATAATGGGGGTATTATCATCACCCCGTGAAAGTCGAGGTCAGGCTGATCCATAATGGGGGGTATTATCGTGACCCTGTGAAAGTTGGGGTTGGGCTGACCTGTAACAGGGGGTATTATCGTCACCCCATTAAAGTCGGGGTTGGGCTGACTCTAACGGGGATATTATCGTCACCCCATGAAAGTCGGGTCAGGATGACCTGTGACAGGGGTATTATCATCACCCCATGAAAGTCAGGGTCAGGCTGACCCATAACGGGGTATTATCATCACCCCATGAAAGTCAGGGTCAGGCTGACCAGTAATGGGGGATATTATCGTCACCCCATGAAAGTCATGGTCATCTGACCCATAATGGGGGAGTATTATCATCACCCCATGAAAGTCGGGGTCGGGCTGACCCGTAATGGGGGGTATTATCATCACCCAGTGAAAGTCGGGGTCAGGCTGACCCGTAATGGGGTATTATCATCACCCCATGAAAGTCGGGTCGGGCTGACCCATAATGGGGGTATTATCATCATCCCATGAAAGTCGGGGTGGGCTGACCCGTAATGGGGTATTATCATCACGCCATGAAAGTCGGGGTCGGGCTGACCAGTAATGGGGGGTATTATCATCACACCGTAAAAGTTGGGGTCGGGCTGACCCGTAATGGGGGGTATTATCATCACCCCGTGAAAGTCGAGGTCGGGCTGACCCATAATGGGGGTATTATCATCACCCCATGAAAGTTGGAGTCGGGCTGACCCATAACGGGGGTATTATCATCACCCCATGAAAGTTGGGGTTGGGCTGACCCGTAACGGGGGTATTATCATCACCCCATGAAAGTCGGGGTCGGGCTGACCCGTAATGGGGGGTACTATCATCACCTCATGAAAGTCTGGATCGGGCTGACCTGTAATGGGGGTATTATCGTCACCCCTTTGAAAGTCGAGGCTGGGCTGACCCATAATGGGGGGTATTATCTTCACCCTGTGAAAGTCAGGGTCAGGCTGACCCGTAATGGGGGGGTATTATCATCATGTCGTGAAAGTCGGGGTCTGGCTGACCCATAATGGGGAGTATTATCTACTATCGTCACGCCGTGAAAGTCAGGGTTGGGCTGACCCGTAAAGGGGGGTATTATCATCAGGCCATGAAAGTCAGGGTCGGGCTGACCTGTAATGGGGGTATTATCATCACCCCATGAAAGTCGGGTCGGGCTGACCCGTAATGGGGGTATTATCATCAAGCCGTGAAAGTCGGGGTCGGGCTGACCCATAATGGGGGTATTATCATCACGCCATGAAAGTCAGGGTCAGGCTGACCCGTAATGGGGGTATTATCATCACGCCATGAAAGTCGGGGTCGGGCTGACCCATAATGGGGGGTATTATCATCACGCCATGAAAGTCAGGGTCGGGCTGACCCATAATGGGTATTATCATCACCATGAAAGTCGGGGTCGGGCTGACCCGTAATGGGGGGTATTATCATCACCCCATGAAAGTCGGGCTGACCCGTAATGGGGGTATTATCATCACCCCATGAAAGTCGGGGTCAGGTTGACCAGTAATGGAGGGTATTATCATCACCCTGTGAAAGTCGGGGTGGGCTGACCTGTAATGGGGGGTATTATCATCACCCCGTGAAAGTCAAGGTGGGCTGACCCATAATAGGGTATTTTCATCACCACGTGAAAGTCGGGGTCAGGCTGACCCGTAATGGGGTATTATCATCACCCCGTGAATGTCGGGTTCGGGTTGACCCATAATGGGGGTATTCTCATCACCTCGTGAAAGTCGGGGTCGGGCTAACCCATAATGGGGGGATTATCATCACCCCGTGAAAGATGGGGTCGGGCTGACCCGTAATGGAGGTATTATCATCACCCCATGAAAGTCAGGGTCGGGCTGACCCATAATGGGGGTATTATCATCACCTGTGAAAGTCAGGGTCAGGCTGACCCGTAATGGGGGGTATTATCATCACCCCATGAAAGTCGGGGTTGGGCTGACCCATAATGGAGGTATTATCATCACCCCGTGAAAGTCAGGGTCGGGCTGACCCGTAATGGGGGTATTATCATCACCCCGTGAAAGTCGGGTCGGGCTGACCCGTAATGGGGTATTATCATCACGCCGTGAAAGTCGGGGTCAGGCTGATCCATAATGGGGGGCTATTATCTTCACACCGTGAAAGTCAGGGTCGGGCCGACCCGTAATGGGGGGTATTATCATCACCCTGTAAAAGTCAGTCGGGCTGACCCATAATGGGGCATTATCATCACCACATGAAAGTCGGGGTCGGGCTTACCAGTAACAGGGGGGTATTATCATCACCCTGTGAAAGTCGGGGTCGGGCTGACCCGTAATGGGGGGTATTATCATCACACCGTGAAAGTCAGGGTCGGGCTGACCCATAATGGGGTATTATCATCACGCCGTGAAAGTCGGGGTCAGGCTGACCCATAATGGGGGTATTATCATCACGCTGTGAAAGTCAGGGTCGGGCTGACCCATAATGGGGGTATTATCATCACACCGTGAAAGTCGATGTCGGGCTGACCCATAATGCGGGTATTATCATCACCCCGTGAAAGTCGGGGTTGGGCTGACCCATAATGGGGGTATTATCATCACGCCGTGAAAGTCGGGTCAGGCTGACCCGTAATGGGGGTATTATCATCACACCGTGAAAGTCGGGTTGGGCTGACACATAATGGGGGGTATTATCATCACCAGGTGAAAGTCGGGGTCGGGCTGACCCATAATGGGGGTATTATCATCACACCATGAAAGTCGGGGTCAGGCTGACCCGTAATGGGGGTATTATCATCACTCCATGAAAGTCGGGGTTGGGCTGACCCATAA
>NW_025049725.1:0-14875 GCF_019279795.1 Protopterus annectens
AAATAACATGGCAACAGTGTCCAAAGTAGTTAATTACATACACATCAGCTGTGCAGCTACTCATTACTGGTCATTGAACGCAACGCAGTGGAGTATATAAGTGGAGTACTCCACTTGGGCATTGCCTCTTCCTTACTTGTGAGGAAGACAGTTGACCTCTGGAAGTGTTAGTCTGAAATCTATTGCAACAGCTGTATGGAGACAAATACAAATATATTGTGTGTAATGTCTAGAAGATTCTTGGTCTAAAATGTGAGTACTACTGTTATATTTCTGAACATTGCTACTTATTGCAGGGTTTGTCTTGTACTTAATACTTCTGTAATATGTTTCCAGTCTGGCCAGGATGTTTGACACCAGCTCAAGACTGTATGGCTATGCATATAAGGTAATAGGGGTTTACAGTGTGATCACCAGACATCTTTAGTTTGGTGTGCTTAAATGTGTGTATCATACTATGCTTTGATAATCAGTAATTGGTAACACTTCCTGAAATATACATTACTTTTCAGTTCTCATAAAAACAGGATTTGTTTGAGACAAACCCTTGTCACATCAAGCAAATCATTGTTCCATTGTATAACAGCAACTTATTTCACATAGGCTGCCATGTTAGTGTGGCTCTGTCCAGGTATGTCAAGGTTTCAGCTTAGATGTAACAGTGGGTGAATAATTAGTCATGGTATAACAGTATGTATTGTTGTAATTAGTCTGGGTGTGGGGAGATGTTGGTGGGTGTACATAGCAGATGCAGGTGTGTGTAGGAACTGCTTTTATACATATTCTGTATGTGTGTGGGGTTCTTTCCTATGTGAACACCTATCCCTTGAGTGGACTAATACTATGGTGATTGCGGTGGCTGATTCATTAAAGGCACTTTTAAATGCTTCCTGTAGCCCTTAGCATGCAGGTAATGTTAGTCCTTGAATCCTTTTGGCAACGTATTCCCCGTATGGCAGGAATGCAATAACGTTTTGCTAAATGAAAGAAAGATGTCTGTGTATTTCTGTCATGGATATTTGCAGCTTCATTGTAGTTGTGTTGGTGACTAACCTTCTATTTAACTCATGTCCATAGAACATATTTGTAATAGTGTATTGGCCTATACTCTTCATATGTTATTTTCATATTGTTTGGGGGTGGCAGAATGTGTGATTGCTATGGTCCATGTTATACTCAGATTTGAACACTTCAGATGCTGTAAACACACGTGTGTATACATGTGTATATATATATATATATATATATATATATATATGTATATATATATATGTATATATATATATATATATATATATATATATATATATATATATATATATATATATATAGATATGTATATAGATATAGATGTATAATATATAGTATTGCATATGTTTATATGTACCTCCATAGATGTGTAGATGTCTTTAACCTGTCTATATATCTATATATATGTATATCTCTATATATCGAAATGTATCTCTCTCTCTCTCTCTCTCTCTCTATATATATATATATATATATATATATATATATATCATCTTCTTTCGGATGTTCCCATTAGGGGTCGCCACAGTGGATCACCTGTTTCCATTTCTTCCTGTCCTCTGCATCTTGCTCTGTCACACCAACCACCAGCATGTCCTCTCTAACCACATCCATAAACCTTATCTTAGGCCTTCCTCTTTACCTTTTACCTGGTAGCTTCATCCTTAGCATCTTTTTCCCAATATACTCAGTATCCCTCCTCAACACATGTCCAAACCAACGTAATCATGCCTCTCTGGCTTTGTCTCCAAACCTTCCAACCTGGGCTGACCCTCTAATATACTTATTCCTAACCCTGTCTGTCCACCCTCGTCACACCCAGTTCAAATCTTAACATCTTTAACTCTGCCACATCCAGATCAAACTCCTGCCTTTTTGTCAATGCCACTGCCTCCAACAAATATAACATAGCTGGTCTCACTACTGTCTTGTAGACCTTCCCTTTTACTCTTACAGGTACTCGTCTGTCACAAATCACTCCTGACGCTCTTCTCCACCCACTCCATCCTGCCTGTACTTTCTTCTTCACTTCTCTTTCACACTCACCATTACTCTGAACTATTGACCCCAAGTATTTAAACTCATCCCCCTTCACCACCTCTACTCCTTGCATCCTCACCATTCCTCTATCCTCCCTCTCATTCACACACATATGTTCTGTCTTAGTCCTGCTAACCTTCATTCCTCTTCTCTCTAGAGCATATCTCCATCTTTCCAGGGTGTCCTCCACCTGTTCCCTACTCTCAGATCACAATGTCATCTGTAAACATCATAGTCCATGTGGACTCCTTTCTGATCTCGTCTGTCAACCTGTCCATCACCATTGCAACTAAGAAAGGGCTCAGAGCTGATCCAAAGATGGCTGCCATGCTGTAAACACGGCTAAACTGCAGCTCTTCAATTAACCCGAGGAAAATCTCTGATCTGAGTGGATATCAGGAGGTTTAAACATCAAATTGACGATAAAAAGTTGCATTTATACTTACCTAATCTAAAATCAGTTAAAAAAGTGGGAAAAAAAAGTATTTATCCAAAAGGATTACAAGTGATTACTTTGCTCTGAAGAGAGAAACAAACAAAGGACCGTGTGCTTTCTTTATTCTGCCTTTCTGCTTGGGGAAAGAAAAATCTTGCAACAAGGAAAAAACATGGAAACAACTACTACTAAGACAAAGTTGTCAGAACTACAGTCGCCAGTAAAGGATGGAACTGCGAAAAAACAAAGGATTACTAGACAGCAGGAACAACAGAAACCAGAAACTAGATCCAGGACTGATCAGCCACTAAACATGGAGGATATCAAACACGCTTTACTACCTATACAGGAAGCTCTAAAGGACTTGACCTCACAAATACAAACATTTGGAGTTTTATGCAATCAATTGCTTCAGAGAATGGACAAAACTGAGACCAGAATTTCTGAAATAGAGGACAAAATTGACATACTGGAGAAAAAATCAAAGGTATGTGATGTGGATGTACAAGCCATGCAAAATAAACTTATTGATTTAGAAGCAAGGTCTAGAAGAAATAATATTATTATAAGAGGAATCCCTGAAACATCCAGTATGCAGAGCTAATACCAGCCATAACACAAATATTTGAAATCCTGTTAAATGATGCTGATGGGGTGAAACAGATTGTAATAGAAAGGGCACACAGAGCCCTGAGAGAGGTACAAGCTTCTACTATGCCTAGACCTGTATATGTTAAGATATTGAACTTTCAAGATGTTAGCAAAATACTGTTTACTGCAAAAAAAAATGGTGGCTATGTTATGTGGAAAAATGTTAAAATATTTCTGGCTCAAGATTTACCATTACAAGTAAGGCAGGGTAGACAGTCTTTATCTGCTTACTGTAAATTTATGATTGATAAACAAATTAAATTCCAGATGAAATACTAATATGCTTACATTTATGGTGGATGGCACTAAATATTCTGTTTCCTATAAAAATCAGGCAAAAGAAGTGTTTCTGAAAGTTTTTAAAGTTCTACCTGCATCAAAGGGCTGAAAAGAACTTCCATTGAGACTGGCATGTTCCTGTAGTCAGATCCAGCATGTATTTTACCTCAAGGCTTTTCTAATCCTTTGTTTCTTCACTAAACTGTTCAGGCCTCTGAAAAAGCAATACAACTGTTTGTTTATGCTAATCTGAGGGTCTGCTGTCTGGTTTCAGACTTTATGACCTCAAGGTCTATTTCCATTGTGTGGTAAACAGAAATGCCTGGATTTCAACTGAGTGTGTCGATTTGGATGTAACACTTCCTGTGGTCCTGCTGTGAAAGAGGTCCCCGTCGTGAGTATTTCTGATGGTTTCCTGGCCAGAAGACAAAGAGAACTGAAAATAATATGTTAATGTTCTTTTTATAATGAAATAACATTACAGTATGTACTTAAAGCACATAATAACATGTACTTTTTACTATTTTCTTCTTCTTTTATGAGTGTGAACCAAAATCGTTTTTTTTTTACTATATGCAGTGAGTGCCAGGCACTGTGTAGGGTACAATTTAAAATGTAGGATGCATTTTTTTCTCTCTCCTCTCTTCTGTAAAACGTTTATGTACATAATGATTGCAACAAAACAGATACTTAAGGTAGGATAAATAAGTACCCAATCTACTAAAACTTTCCTTTACACAGTAATAACCTTAGAAATGAGATTTGTTTAACTAATAGTTAAACCAAAGCTATAGTTAAATAGCCGGTGTTTGGTAGGGAATGTGTAGTTTAGACTTTGATGTAGATATGCTAGAATATATAGGTTGTAAGTTTAGGAAATGTTTTAAATGTTATTACCTGAAGTTTTTCAATGTGTTGGTGTGTTTAACCTTGTTTATATTTTCTCTTATACAAGACCTATATAAATCCTGGTCCAGGGGTAAAGTGGGTAAGCACTGGTTAGGGATGGGATGTAGGAAATGCTTCCAGATTAGATATAGTGTACAGTCAATACATGTCAATTTGATAATTAGGCTCTTATATTGTTATTTGATACCAAGACCTGCAAATGTGGGAGTTGAACTCATGGAATGTTAAAGGGCTCCAGAACTTGAAGAAGAGAAAGGTGTTGCTACACATATTATTACAGGACAAAGCACTGTTTGTATTTCTACAGGAAACACATTTGATGAATGAACAATGGAATGATATTAGAAAAAAGAACTGGATTAGAGAGCTAGTGACATCAGAAGGTAAGACAAACAGTGCAGGAGTGGCTATAATTATCAAAACCCAATACAAAGATAGGATTTTAGACTCCAAAGTGGATCCAAAAGGGCGATGGTGTTATGTGATTTTATCGGATAATGCATTTGATAAACCTATCCTACTTTTGAATATATATGCCCCATGTAATGATCAACACAGTTTCATAGCATCATTATATCCAATATTAACACAATATGATGGTTATTATTTTGTTGTGGGTGGGGACTGGAATACCTATCAAAACCCAAAGTTGGATAGGTCTTGTCCACAAAGAGCATTTAATAAGCAGGCCGGGATAGCATTAAATGATTTTAAGGAAGATTTTCAATTATATGACCCCTTTTCTTATTCACAAGATATTAATAATGCAAATAAATACACCTTCTATTCACCATGCCACAAAATGTGGGCTAGAATGAATTACTTTTTGATATCTAAAAGCACTAGCAATTTAGAACCAGTGGTGATTATACATACTGGTCATCAATCAGATCACTCAAAAATTTCGTTAAAATTTTCTAAAGATTTAAAAGACACAAGGAGGCATAGGGTTATAATTGGTCACTCAACCCAAATCTTTTAAGTAAAAGAGAGATAGCAGACGGAATTATAAAATATTTGAAAGAATTTACAGATAGCTTGAAGCTCCAAAAACATACTCCTGACATTGAATGGACGACAGCTAAAGCTCAAATTAGAGGATTTCTTATACAAAAGCCTCATATTATAAGAAAATTCATAATAGTGATATTCAAAAACTAGAAATAAGAATAAAACAACTTGATAATGAGCTGATTCAGAATTTTAACGCTCAAACTGAGGAGGAACTGTTGAAGCTTCAAAGGGATCTCTTTTGCTTCATAATAATAAATTAACACTTCAAGAACATAGGTGTTTAGTGAAATATGCTAATAATGTTCAAATACCATCAAAAGCACTGGCAAGGATTATAAATCAATCAAAAACAACTGGATATATTTAGGAAATACAGTATAACGACACAATATATTCTAAAACTGAGGATATTGTTGATGTTTTTGGGAAAATCTATACTAAGGTGTATGAGGGGCAAACTGATAGGTCTCTACATAACCAGAATAAAGTTTTCTGCAAAAAATTAACTTTCCAGAATTAGAAGAGAGCCTGCAAAGTGGCCTGATTAAACCTATTTCTAAAGAAGAAATAGTATATACAATTCAACATATGAAAGCATATAAGTCGCCAGGGCCTGATGGTATTACAGCTGAATTTTACAAAGAGTTTGCTGACAGTTTGGGAAAAGAATTGTCTCATGTATTTAATTATATAATTAAAAATAAAATTAGTGACCCCCACCTCAATGCGTCAAAAACAATTTTTATACATAAAACCAATTCAGATCCCCTTAACCCAGATAATTACAGACCAATAGCACTAATGAATGTGGATATGAAAATTTTAACATCAATTATAGCATCGAGACTAAAGAAGGTTTTGATATATCTAATTTCTAAGGAACAAGCTGGATTTATGGCAACTAGACAAACTAGCAATAACACAGTTACACTGCATAATATGATGGCGTATGCTAAACAAAACAACTTTAATATCTATGCTCTTATAATAGATGCCCAGAAAGCATTTGATAGAGTAGACATATTTTTTGTTTGATGTGTTACCCTATTTTAACTTGCCCCAAGAATTCATTCAGATACTACAAATATTATATAGTAATCCATACACTACGCTATACATCAATAGGACTTATTCTAACAGAATACAGATTAAAATGGTACTTCGTCAGGGTTGTCCCATGTCCCCTTATTGTTTAACCTATATCTAGAACCCCTATTTTTATATATCAAGCAAAATTTGTATCATAATGCACCAATAATTTATAGGAATAAAATATTAATATCAGCATTGCCCGATGATCTTATTATTTATTGTACAACCCCAATTTCGACAGTGAAAATATATTAAAGCTCATAAACGAATTTTCGGTAGTTTCTAATTATAAAATTAACTTACAGAGAAAATGAATATCTTCCGTTAAGAACCCCAAAACCTTTTTCATTAATGGCCCTGATGGGGAAGTTAACATGTAAAGAAAATATTAAATATTTGGGTATCAACTTCTCTACGGATAATAAGGACTTTTATAACAATAATGTTAAGCAGTATGGGAACACATAATAGCTGATTGTGACAGATGGAAGAATTTAAAACTACCGGTATTAGCAAAAGTATCAATAGTGAAAATGAATATATTACCACGAATGTTATATATATTTAGGTCTGCCCAATTATCAATTTCAAAAACAGTTTTAAACAAATGCATAAAGATCTAGCTAAATTTATCTGGAACCCAAAAAGAACTAGAATATCTTATGAAATTAATGACCCCTAAAACAAGAGGGGGACTTGAGCTACCAAACTTTGAAGCATATTATTTGATTGTAAACGCTAATCAAATTTTAAGAATTGCTAATTATGATGTAACGAATACAAAATGGATACCAACTTGGGTGATCTTGAATCATAAGCATATTTTGGATAGAAAATAAATCCTAAAGCATTACCCTTTATGGACAAATTAGTCTGATAAAATATGGGGTCATGGACCACATAATAACCTGTGTCTCATCTTTGCAAACTTTATTTCAGTCCGTGAGATTTATTGCAATATATGATGGTTCTTCAACCTTTCCACAGGAATCCTAATTTTAAACTAAATAATCAGCTGATCGATCTCAGCAAATTTCCATTAATAGTTAATCTGACTCTATTTGATGTTTTAATAAACTTGACTTATCGGCTTTACAAATTAGACAGGAAATGAATCTACCTAGAAGTTACATTGTTATAATGAGACAAGTTAAAGAACTTGCCTTGAGCTATTTTAGGAACTTTTAAACCTGCAGCGGATTTGTGGATAAATGCTCTGAATTGTGGCAAGCTATCCAACAAGACACTAAATTTATAGCAACTGCATACAAATTAATTAAGGATTTGAAATTTCAGGACAAAATTTTGCTTTCAGAGTATTGGGTAAACAAAGTAACAGTAACAGACAATCAGATATTAAAAGCAATTGATATAACTAGGAAATCAGTTTATTTTCAAAAACTGATGTACACGCAATTGATGATTTGGAACACTGCATATTACACATCTTAGATTACATAAATTTAACCCTAGGAATTCTCCAATTTGTCCATACTGTGCAGATCAACCAGCGGTTCTTCTTCATATGTTCTGGAGTTGTAAATGCGTATATAAACTTTGGAACTCCCTTAAAGTACAACTGCAAAAGATGGGTTATCAAAGTTCTACACTGTCATGGGAATTTATGATTCTACACATTCCTCCAAGAGAGCTTTCCAGATCAACTATTATTTGTATGAATATTTTTTTGCTGATGAAACTCTATATAGCCACAAATTGGTTAGAACCACATAAGACATCATGGAATAATTTTAAGCTTGTGGCTATAAAACATATACTAGCACATAAATTACTTCTGAAACAAACTAACAAAATATTAATAACCCGAAAATATGGGAAAAGGTCTTCAATATTATATTAGCATGATACTGATTTTAGGAATATATTAAATATAGGAAGCATTTCATGTAGATATTTTATAAATGGTTTGTAGTAGTTATAGTGTATTATGTGTGTGATGTTTATTGTATTTTTGTAATGTTTTTGGAAAATATATTTCAATAAAAATTTATTATGGAAAAAAAAAAGAAAGGGCTCAGAGCTGATCCTTGATGTAACCCCACCTCCACCTTAAACGCATCTGTCACTCCCACCGCAGACCTCAACGCTGTCACACTACCCTCGTACATATCCTGTACCACTCTTACATACTTCTCTGACACTCCTGACTTCCTCATACAATACCACAACTCCTCTCTAGGCACCCTGATATATGCTTTCTCTAAGTCTACTAAAACACAATGCAACTCCTTCTGACATTCTCTGTACTACTCCATCAGCACTCTCAGAGCAAACATCACATCTGTAGTGATCTTTCCCGGCATGAAACAATACTGCTGTTCACTAATCATCACGTCCCTTCTTAACCTAGCTTCCACTACTCTTTCCCATAACTTCATGCTGTGACTGATCAATTTAATCCCTCTGTAGTTACTACAGCTCTGCATATCACCCTTATTATTATAAATTGGTACCAAAACACTTTTTCTCCATTCCTCAGGCATCCTCTCACTTTCTAAGGTTTCATTAAACAATCTGGTTAAAAACTCCACTGCCATTTCACCTTAACACCTCCATGCTTCCACAGGTATGTCATCTGGGCCAACAGCCTTTCCATTCTTCATTCTCTTCATAGCTATCCTTACTTCCTTCTTGCTAATCCATTGTACTTCATGATTCACTATCCCTACATCATCCAACCTTCTCTCCCTCTCATTCTCTTCATTCATCAACCCCTCAAAGTACTCTTTCCATCTCCTCAACACACTCTCCTCACTTGTGAGTATGTTTACCTCATTATCCTTTATCACCTTTACCTGTTGCACATCTTTCCTAGCTCGGTCTCTCTGTCTAGTCAATCGGTACAGGTCCTTTTCTCCCTCCTTAGTGTCCAACCTTTCATACAACTCTTCATATGCCTTATCCTTAGCCTTCGCTACCTCTCTCTTTGCCATGCACCTCATATCCTTATACTCCTGTCGACTTTCTTCATCTCTCTGACAATCCCACTTCTTCTTTGCCAACCTCTTTGCCTGTATACCCTTCTGTACTTCCTCATTCCACCACCATGTCTCCTTGTCATCCTTCCTCTGTCACAATGTGATACCAAGCACCTTTCTAGCAGTCTCCCTTACTAACTGTGCTGTAGTTACCCAGCCATATAGTAACTCTTCACTACCACCCAGTGCCTGTCTTAACTCATCCCTGAACTCCATCTCACAATTACCCTTTTTCAATTTCCACCATTTGATCCTTGGTGCTGCCCTCACACTCCTCCTCCTCTTCTTGATCACCAACATCATTTTACAAACCACCATCCTATGCTGCCTAACTACACTTTCTCCGGTCACCACTTTACAGTCTCCAGTCTCCTTCAAACTGGCCCTCCTACATAAGATATAATCCACCTGTGTGCATCTTCCTCCACTCTTGTATGTCACTCTATGCTCCTCCCTCTTTTTAAAATGCATATTCACCACAGCCATGTCCATCCTTTTAGCAAAATCCACTACCATCTGACTTTCTGAATTCCTTTGTTTAACACCATACCTACCCATCACTTCCTCATCCCCTCTGTTCCCTTCACCAACATGCCCATCGAAATCTACTCCAATCACTACTCTCTCACCCTTAGGTACAGTCATCCAATTCAATTTTTCTTTCTCATCCGTTGCACACCCAACTTGTGGAGCATATGCACTAACAACATTCATCATTACACCATCAATTTCCAGCTTCATAAACATCACTCTATCTGACACTCTTTTCACCTCCAAAACACTCTTCATATACAGTTCCTTCAGAATAACTCCTACACCATTTCTCCACCCATCCACACCATGATAAAACAATTTGAACCCACCTCCGATACAACTAGCCTTATTCCCCTTCCAGTTGGTCTCTTGCACACACAATATATCCACCTTCCTTCTGTCCATCATATCAGCTAGCTCTCTCACTATACCAGTCATACTGCCAACATTCAAAGTTCCGACCCTCACTACCACAGTCCTAGCCTTTCTCCTCTCTTACTGCCTTCGGCCATGCCTTCAGCCTCTTCTCCTCCTTCAGCCAACAGTAGCCCAATTTCCACCAGCACCTTGTTGGCTAACAGTACTGGTGGCAGTCGTTGTTAACCCGGGCCATGACCAATCTGATATGGAAATATTTACTGGTGATTGCATGAAATGATTTAGCGAAGTTTTGCGCCGGATGCCCTTCCAGATGCAACCCTCCCCATTTATCCAGGCTTGGGACTGGCACAAAGATATGCACTGGCTTGTGCATTTCCAGTGGCTGGGCTCTATATATGTACATCTGCACAAATGGGTTTATATTGATGTTTCAAATGTTTATTATACTGAAGATTACTACCTAAATATGCACGCTGTGGTTAAGGTATACTTTTTAACATGAAAAACATCTCTGACTTAATTGGGATTTGAACCATGAATGCACAGATACTTTGCAAATGCTGTAACCATTACACTATTGACATTAACATTGCTTCTGCCTATTTCCTATTTAGATGATTTCTATGTGTAAGCTAGGCTAAGCAAAGGGCAGAGGTGCCCAAAACCACTGAGCTTCACTTACTCTTGAAATGGAAACATAGCAAATGAAATGACAGACTATAAATTAAATTCCTAACTACATTAGGCATAGCCCCTCACTGACACACTTCAAGAGAAACCTTGATGTGTGAATAGGTAACAGGATATACACCCCTGGGATCATGTGTCCCAGAACCATACAGCCAGGGGAGGGGGAGCCACTCCAGTTTTATAGCTGCAAGACCTGTTGTGGAAATTGAATGGTATTGGATTTTCACTTTAACATGCCCTTTTTAGATCACTAAGTGCTCCTATCACCCTCCGCCACCCCAGTCTTCGACAGCTTCCAGCAACTCTGCCTGGAATCACTTCATTGGCTATGCTTGACAGTGGCTCAGTTACTTCATCAATGGTGCAGAGAAAGCCAACAAACTGTAGCTATTCTTCTAAATGCCCTTGGACAGATAGCCTACTACCTATCTGTAAACCTTTGTGCAGGCCATCACAAAAATAATATGTGAATAAACAGAGCTTTTAGATCACAATATACAGTGGGAAATCACTATGTAGTCAGAAAACAGTTAAGTACAGCACAAAAATACAGAATGCTGATATTTAATCACTCCAAAAGCCTATATTAGAAGCTAGAAGACTTGTATCAGTTTAAGACTTTCTATTGCTTACCAGTAAGATACCTACAGGAAAGATGAGAACCAAGCACAGATGGGAAACATGCATGCAACAATATCATTCCAGCTTGCATGTGTCAGCCTTAGGCTTTCGAATACTGGCCACGGCTCTTGGCACCCCCATGGTGACTTTTTTAGGCAAGGCGCAAAGGTGAATCCCTTCTCCATAAACAGCACAATAGAAAAATCAATGAGGGTTATGCTACTCAATGCCAGGAGTTGTAATCACAAAATGCACGCACACACAGCACTCCTCAGTATGGACAATGTCAACATTTGTGGAGTAACTGAAACCTGTTTTAAGGCTCCTAAGAGCAGACAAGCACTACCGGACTACAACCCATACCATATATTTTGGCCACAGAACATGGACTGACACAGACATGAAGGGGGTGCATCCATATTCATCAGGGATACCTACACCTCCAGGTTAGTGGGGCAGCATGATACCTCTGACATAATCCATGTGCAGCTAACATCAGCCACAACTGCAATGCAAACTGTGGCCTGCCACAGATCACCCTTCTTGACCCAGGACCACCACTCCACCTACCTGGAGACAGTGGAAAACATGACAGTCCTACCGAACACCCTGTAATTGGTCGATTTCAACTACCCTACCATTAACTGAAAAACTTACTCGAGTACTCACTTCTAGGCCCAGCACTTCCTGGGATTTATCACCTCAAATGCCTTGTATCAGATGGTAAACTCCCCAACCAGAGGTGGAAACATACTAGAAGTGGTAATCACCAACATGGGCTGCAGGTGCACCACAGCAGAGGTAAACCGGTCACTGGTTAGATCTGACCATGAACTTTTCACTGATGATTTTCACACCCAACCATCTCCGCCACCCAAGGAAACCACAGTGAAAACCTTTCCTACAGCTAACTTCCCACTACTAAAGACAGAGGTGGGAGGTTTCACAGCCCCCACTCTAAGGGAAAACACTGTTCAAGATACAGAAAGATTTACAATTGCACTCTATAAGCACCTACAAGGATGTATGGATCATGCCATCACTGGTAAACCAAGACTCACTTCTCCAAGACAAGGACACCAGTCTGGTGGACCCCTGCAATAAACAGGCTATACAACAGAAGTAGGACAGTAGTCCAGAAAAACAGCAAATCCAAAGAAGGACAGACATCCGTGACCAGTATTAGTAAGAAACTTAGGTTCCCTCATGAAATCATCCAAGGCTAACTTCAACAGGAAAATAGGCAAGGATTTGAAAGATAACCACAAAGCCTTCTTTGGCTATGTCAAGGATCTAACTGGTAACACGCAGATTTGAGCTGTGCTGGTGCAATATAGCACAAAATATACTGAACCTACTGATATCGTCAACATCCTTGCAGATACATTCACTGCAAACTTCACACCCTAAAGAGCCCACAACAATATCTGAAAGGTACAGTATCCCAGACATCAGTGACACACAGGTGGAAATAGCCCTTTCAAATGGCAAAACACAGCATCAATGGAGGCAGATGGTGTCCCAGACTGCGTCTTGCAATTACTACAAGCTGAACTAATCCCCCACCTAATTAAGCTTTTCAACCTCAGCCTCTACACAGGCTACATGCCCATACAATGGCGCATAGCAACAGTTATTCCACTCCACCAAGGGGGAAACACAACTGACCATGGTAACTACCACCCCATAAGCCTGACTAGCCTGGTTTGCAAAGCTATGGAGTGCATCATCATGGTACTCATTAACAAAAACATTGGTAACATCCAAGCATTTGGCCCAACCCAGGTCAGCTTGGTTGAGTGCAGATCATGCCTACTGAACCTGTTTGACATCTTACAGACAGTCACCAAGGCATTAGAAGAGGGGAGAGGTGGCTCACACATACTACCTGGACCTTGCCATGGCTTTTGCCACCATTCCCCACTTGGGTATTATTGATAAACTCACTAGTCTGTACATAAACCCATACATCACAGGATGGGTTGCCAACAGGCTTACACACAGAACCCACATTGTAAGACTGACAGCCTCCAGGTCCAACTCTTAACCAGTCACAACTGGTGTCCCACAGGACTCAGTCCTGGGACCCCTTCTGTTTGGCATATACTTCTCAGAGGTACAGGAAAACACAGGTAGACTACGGCAGGCCATGTTTGGCAATGCCTGCAAACTGGGAGCCATAATTGACAGTCCAGCTGATACAGACATCCTTCAAAGGGCCTCACAGAGACCAACTAGCCACACAGAACTAACCAGCCAATGACCCAATCATCCAAAAGCAGGCGTCAAGTCTGGTGGACCCCTGCCATAAATAAACTGTACAACAGAAGGAGGAAGCTACTACATGATAGAGCAAAATCCCTAATAGGGAAGGCATCTCTGATCAGTACTAGCAAAAAATTACGATCCCTCATAAAATCCTCCAAGGCCAGCTTCGAGAGAAAAATTGCACAGGACACCAAAGACAATCATAAGGCTTTTTTCAGTTATGTTAGGAACCTGGGATGCAACTCCCAGACTTGTTCTGAGTTGATTCTAAACGACAAAAAATACACTGAACCCACAGACATCGCCAATATCCTGTCAGACAGGTTCAGTGCAAACTTCTCCACCCCCCCCCCAAAAGAGCAAGTATCTATCCCAGCAGAGGGCTGCCTCCCAAACATCTCTGATGCTCAGGTGAAGGCTGCCCTCTCCAAAGCAAAAAACACTGCTTCCATGGGACCAGATGGTGTCCCAGGTTGCATCCTACATGAACTCCAAGAGGAACTAATCCCTCAAATAAAACAGATATACAATCTCAGCCTCATTACAGGATATGTGCCCACAGAATGGCGTACAGCAACAGTGGTCCCACTCCACAAAGGTGGAGCCTCTACGGACCCTGGAAACTATCACCCCATAAGCCTGACTAGCTTAGTCTGCAAGGCTATGGAGAGAATCATCATGGAGCTCATAAACAAAGACATTGTGGACCTACAGACACTAGATCCTACCCAGTTCGGCTTTGTCAAGGGCAGATCCTGCCTTTTGAACCTGGTTGACTTCTTTGAAACAGTCACCAAAGCCATAGATGAAGGGAAGGTAGTCCACACAGCCTATCTGGACCTTGCAAAGGCATTTGACACAATAGCCCACTCCATCATAGATAAGCTATCCAGCTTAAATATAAACCCGTATGTCACAAGATGGTCACAAA
>NW_025049726.1:12500-13787 GCF_019279795.1 Protopterus annectens
GCCATAGGACAGCTTGTTGCCTACCAGTGAGGTAGGAATTGAACCAGTTTAGTGCTGGAGTGTCCAGCAGGGTTTCAAGGATGTTGAGAAGGAATTGATGATTGACCATATCAATGCTTTTGATAGGTCCAGAAAGAGCAGATGATATGAGTTTGTTATTGCATTGTTGTTGATTGAGTCAATAAAGGAAAGGAGGGCAGTAGTTGTACTATGGTGCGGATAAACCATGCTGGGCATTGGACAAGAGATTATTAGAGGTCAGATAGTGAAGAAGTTGTTTGTGGATGCATCTTTCCATGATTTTGCTATGGGGACAGGATGGCTATTGGTCTATAATTTGACATTTCCAGGAGGTACCTCCTTTGTGAAGTTGAATGATATAGGAAGTCTTCAGATTGAGGGAATGTTCATCTCAGTTATAGATCTGTTTATTAGGATTGATATGGGGTAGGCTATTTCATCAGATGCAATTTGTAAGAATTCCAGGAAGGTGGTCAGCTAGGTAGTTGGTTTGAGTTTTTAGGAGGAGCATAGGAGGAAGAGACTGGCTTTAAATTAAATAGGGTTGTCACGCAGTTTAGCAGCAGGTGGAAGTGGAGGTAAGGTGACTGGCTAGTTTGGATAGTCTCAGTGAAGAAGGAGTTAAAGGTGTTGGCTACTTCTTCCGCCAGGAGACTTTACAGGGTTTTAAAGGTAACAGTTCCAGTAGTATAATTCAACACAATGGAGTTACTAGTGCTGAATTTATAAAGATACAATTTTTATATATATATATATATATTATACATACACACACATAGACAGGAGCGCACATGCACAAATATATACATATGTATGTATGTATGTATGTATGTATGTATGTATATATATATATATATATATATATATATATATATATATGAAATCAGACACTCAGGTGAAAACAGCCTTCACCAAAGACAACAACACAGCATCAATGGGACCGGACGGTGTCCCAGGCTGCATCCTTATCGAGCTCAAAGATGAAGTAACCCTCACCTAAACACACTGTTCAAACTCAGCCTCTCCACAGGCTGTGTGCCCATAGAGTGTCCTACAGAAAAAGTTATTCCACTCCACAAAGGTGGAGCCACAACAGACCCCGGGAATTATCGCCTAATAAGCCTGACTAGCTTGGTCTGCAAGGCTATGGAAGGCATCATGATGGATCTCATTAGCAGAGACATTGTTAACCTCAAAACTCTGGACCCTACCCAGTTCTGCTTTGTTAAGGGCAGATCATGCCTCCTAAACCTTTGGGTAGGGTTA
>NW_025049727.1:0-14511 GCF_019279795.1 Protopterus annectens
TTACTTGGATGACTTCCTTATTCAAGCAGAGAGCAAGGACATTCTACTAAAAGCATCTGGCGTTTGTAAAATTACTAATTTGCCTAGGGTACACAGTAAATGAAAAGAAATCAAAACTAGTACCCTCTCAAGAGATGATATGCCTGAGTTCAAGCTTAAATACAACTGCCAAGATGGCTTCTAACGCCGGACAAACAAAGGCAACTGACTTCTTGAAAATGTTGGCAGCAAAAACCCAGCTGTCTGCAAGGAAAATTTTGCAGGCTTTGGGCTTCATGCCATCCTGCATTCTGCTAATTCCGTATACCAGACTGCATATGAGGAAACTACAATGGTATCTAAAAAGTGTTTGGACTCAACATTGCCACAGCCTGGAAACGTTAATTACCCTCATTCCCTGCCTGCAACAGGAGTTTTGATGGTGACAGGCCTGTCACCACAACAAGGGACAGCCATTCACTTTACCCACAGCCAGGCAGACACTAACAGCATATGCATCAGATTATGCCTGGGGGGCCCACATGACAGGAAAATGTATTCAGGGCACAGGGCCCGCAAGCCAAATGCATCTTCATATCAATCGAAAAGAGATGCTAGCTGTTCAGAATGCCCTGACAGCTTTCAAGGATCTGCTTCATTCAGGACAACTGCTGATAGATGGACAATACTACAGTCATGTGGTACATAAACAAGCAGGTAGGCACACATTCCTACCCCCTCTGCAGACAAGCCATGACTTTGTGGGACACGGCATTGACTTATCAAGTACACCTGCAAGCAAAATTCCTGCCAGGAAAAATAAATACACTGGCAGACGAACTAAGCAGAAACCTCATGAATCCTCACAAGTGGAAACTGGATCCACAAGTCTTCAGCATGATAACAAGGAAATGGGGATGCCCAGACATATATCTATTTGCCTCCCCTCACAACTGCCAACTACAGAGATTCTGCACAAGGACTTATCACAAGCAAAAAAAAGAAGCAACAAATGTATCCACCACACGATTTATTGTATCTGACGTCTCGGCCACAGCCTTCAAGGAGTACAAAAAGACATACAAATGCATCTCTGTATATACATATATCAATAAATCTATTAACTCAATCAACCTATTTAAAACAATTAAACAATTAACTAGTTCAGCAGCATTTTCCAGTTAAAATCTTCATTCAAGCCTTCAGGGCACAAAGTTTTAAATTTAAGAATATATACAGCTTCTTTATGTAGCAGTTGTTTAATATTGAAATCACCATAATTGTCACATTTAATTTGTTCCAATACACAACCTTTCAAGCCTTTAGCATCACCATTATGAAAATTTAAAAAATGCATAGCCTCTGGGCTCTCCATTTTTTTATTATATATATCTCTTACATGTTCAAGCAGTCTTATTTTAAATAATCTTTTTGTTTCACCAATATAGAATTTTCCGCAGGGGCAACTAAGTGCATAAATTACACCTTCTGAGTTGCAACAAAAACTCTCTTGCACTCTAAAGGGTATATTATTAATATGTGAAAAAGATGCAATTACAAACTGACATGCTTTGCATCTGCCACACTGCTGTGTTCCAATATTAGCCAACTGTTTAGAAATATTAGGAAGGGGAAGGCTAAATTTACTTTTAACTAGAAAGTCTTTAATATAGGAAAATTGTAAGTTAACATTTAACCAAGACTGGACACTATTAAGGGAACAAAAATATTCCCAAAACTGAGTAAATATTTTTCTAAATTCTAATGTAAAACATCCGTAAGTAGTAACTAAGTGTAAAGTTTCCTGTTCCCTTTCTTTAATTACACTCACTTTATTAGTTCTATGACTATTACCACCAACTGGAGATATAGTATTTTTACCATTTCTTGTACAGAATCTATCGTAACATTCAGACAGCAACTTATCACTGTAACCTGTACATATAAAGGAATCATAAAGAGATTCAAGTTCTAAATCAAAACTTTCAATATTGTTACATAGACGAGAAATCCACAGCATTTCACCAAATGGCAATGAACTAATAGTATGTGGAGGATGTCCACTAGTGGCATGAACATATTGAGTACCACCTACGAATTTTTTATTGACTGTAGAATTCAGATAACTGCCTTCCTTGATGTTTAAAACAATGTCCAGAAAAGGCATAATAGTACCAATTTGAAGTCCATCAAACTGTAAGGAAAATCTATTACAGTTTAAATCCGAAATTAACTGATGAACTAATGTAGTACCACCTTCTACCAAAAATATCAAATCGTCCACGTACCTAAAATATTTAAGTACATACTTCTGAAAAAACTGATGTCTATATATATATTCCATTTCAAACAGGCCCATTGCTAAGTTGGCATACATGGGGGCAAAAGCTGCCCCCATGGCTGTGCCCTGTTTTTGATGATATAACGTGTTATTAAATTCAAAAAAATTATTATATAAAGAAAATGAAAGAAGCTCAACAATATATTCTGTAGCTGGTGATTCTCCCAGAAAGAATTTCACTGCTTCTAAGCCAAATGTATGGCTTATATTGGTATATAAGCTTTTAGCATCAACTGTAACCCAATACATTTTGTTGTTCCAGCTAATCTTGCTTAACTTATCCAACAAATCACATGCATCTATAATATACGATGGTAACTTTTTGACAAAAGGCAATAAATAATAGTGCAAAAAAATACCCAAATTATGTGAAAAATAAGTACGACCAGAGACTATTGGTCTTCCTGATAAACTAGATATGTATTTTAGGCAGGCAATAAAAGTATGCCATAGAACAATTATCAACCTTAAACCTGTTTTTCACATCCTGCAGATTAAAATAACCTAATCTATTTCCCTTTTGTATAAGATTTTTATACAATACTATTGCTTCATTATAACATTTAGGCTGAGATGCTTCATAAATATTTGCATCCGTAAGATGCTGCATACACATGTCCAAATAATCGGAAGCATTTAACACTACTAACTTGTTGCCCTTATCAGCTGGCTTAAAAATAATATTTTTCTGTTTACTCAATGACAATAAAACTTGCCAGTCCTGATATTTCATATTATAATTAATATTCTTTTTATCTTTGAAAAATTTCTCATAGGCCACCTCAGTAGCATGGTTCACTATTTTAACAAAATTAGTGACATCCACATTTAAAATACATGGTACAAACTGACTACATGAAGGTACTTTTGTTGTATCAAGTTTAAAATAAGCATCAACATCATTTTCAGAGGAACAAGAATAAAAACTATCAGATGAAGATGCCATAGAAGAACAACAACTATTAATACTAGAATTCATTTGTACATTTTGTTCCCTACTGAAAAAATGTTTTAAATATAATTTCCTACCAAAACTATAAATGTCTGTTTTCAATTCATGTAGTCTGCTGATTACTGTTGGAACAAACTTAAGCCCCAAGTTAAGGACAAACATTTCAGCATCATTAAAGTTGTAGTTAGATAAATTAACTACATAAGTACTACAATTCCCTATCTCACAGTCAGCGTTTACCTCGTCTGAAGCCACCAGACCTCTGTGCATCAAACCCAAAGTTTTGAAAGGGTTCACGTTGGCGTTTTTGTCCCTGGTAGCCTCCGTTGGAAAAGGAGGCTTCCTGGCGAAAAGTTTGTCTAAATGATTCAGCCTGTTGTGGTCGTGGTAATCCAGGGTAGTTGTTTTCTCCACCGTCATCCTCAAACGATGTATATCCTCCTTCTGAGGCAGACGCCGACAAAGTGCGATTCTCACTAGCTTGCTTGCCTTGATGAAACCTAACTCGCTTTTTCATTTTGTTTCGATTGGTTCTTGTGAAAAATGCATTATTGGATTCGTAGTCTCTCAGGTCTCTAATTAATTTGCCTTTCTTTCTATCCAACAACGCTAATTTGTTTTCTTTTAACTTATCATTGGTTTGCCTAAGGAAATCATCCATCGTGGAAGAGATGCTAGCTGTTCAGAATGCCCTGACAGCTTTCAAGGATCTGCTTCATCCAGGACAACTTCTGATAGACAATACTACAGTCATGTGGTACATAAACAAGCAGGGAGGCACACATTCCTACCCCCTCTGCAGACAAGCCATGACTTTGTGGGACACGGCATTGACTTATCAAGTACACCTGCAAGCAAAATTCCTGCCAGGAAAAATAAATACACTGGCAGACGAACTAAGCAGAAACCTCATGAATCCTCACAAGTGGAAACTGGATCCACAAGTTTTCAGCATGATAACAAGGAAATGGGGATGCCCAGACATAGATCTATTTGCCTCCCCTCACAACTGCCAACTACAGAGATTCTGCACAAGGACTTATCACAAGCAAGCATGGAAGGTGGATGCTCTATCATTCAGCTGGAAAACCCTTTGCCTTTCCTCCACTTCCTCTCCTCCCCAAGATACTCCTAAAGGTCAGAAAAGAGAAGCCAAAAATGATACTGATTGCCCCAGACTGGCCCCACCAGCACTGGTACCCAATCCTAAAAAGCTTGTCTCAAGGCCCAGCCTGGACATTGCCTCAAATTCCTCACTTACTGACCCAACAAAACAATCAGATCCTGCACAGCCAACTCAGAACCCTAAATCTGGCAGCATGGTGGTATTTTGGAGGCCAGGAGGCCCAGCACCAGAAAAATCTTATTCAGAAAAATGGAAGAGATTCTGTGCTTGGAACCAGGCACAGGGAATTGACATGCTTGTACCAAATATTCCTCAGATTTTACAATACCTAACTGAGATGCTGGACAAAGGCCTATCCTTTTCATCAATTAAGATCCATGCCTCTGCCATTTCAGCTCATTACAATACGGACCCATCTATTTTTTCACATCCACTGCTAAGGCAGTACCTCAGAGGGGCCAAAAACATAAGACCTCCAAGGAAGAGCGCCAATACCTGCATGGGACCTCAATTATGTCTTGGAAAAACTCACACTGCCTCCTTTTGAGCCAGCCAATACATCTGAGATAAAATTCTTATGGAAGACATCTCTGCTCCTAGCAATAACCTCGGCAAGAAGAGTCTCAGAGTTACAGGCACTAATGGCTGTGGAACCTTTTATAATTTTCCATCCAGACAGGGTTTCTCTGAGGACAAACCCAACATTTATGCCTAAGGTAGTGTCCAGTGTGGCCCTTAACCAAACCATTCATTTGCCTACCTTTTATCCAAACCCACAGAATAAGGGGGAGAGACTTCTGCATTCTTTGGACATACACAGACAGCTGTGCTTCTACTTGGACAGAACTAAAGCTTTCAGAAAGACTGAGCAACTCTTAGCGGCATATGCTGCAGGATCACAAGGAAAGGCTATCTCAAAGCAGACTATTTCAAAATGGATAGGCCACTGCATTCATTTCTGCTATTCCCAACATGGCAAATCAGTGCCTAAGGGCATTAGGCCACATTCAGCCAGAGCAGCAGCCACTTCAGCAGCCTTCCTCAGAGGAGTACCAACCAAAGACGTTTTAGAGGCTGCAACTTGGACTTCAGTGCACACTTTTACCAAGCACTACCATTTACCTCTTTACTCTAAATCCAGAGCAGACTTTGCGACTGCAGTTCTTCAGGGCCTCATAGCCACTCCTAATTCTATTTAGACCCAGCCACCCAACCTCAAGTTTGGGATTCATTATCCAATGACTCTGATGAAGCCAAATTATTGGCAAAAGTGCTTAGTCGTCGGAATATTGAGTGTACAATATAAAGCTGGAGTGTTTTCTGCTGGTTGTTGGGATTATTCATTTCTGTTCTTAGTTCTACCCTGGTTGGGTTATTGTTCGTTTTTGAAGTTTTACATCCCACACCTGTTGATACACTTCTGCCTGCTGCCTTTATTATAATTTATTTATGTATGGAGGCAGCTATTTTGGAACTGACTACCTCGGTTCAGAGGTTGACTGTATTGTTGACGAGAGAAGAAACAGGTGGGTGTTCTATACCCACATTGACAAGCACGCAGGCTGAATTATTTACTTTGCATTCACCTGTTCTGGAGGAGACTAACTCTGAAAACGAGGGAGTTATCCAAGGTGCACAGAGAGGAAATGACATCAAGGAATGGCTCTGTGTACCGAAAATCAGTTTTTCAGACACCAACCCCAATTCCAGTTTGGAAGATAGAACTATGCTGAAAAAACAACTTGATAACTTTGAAAGGACTTGCAAGAAGTTCAGGGCTCTTCAAGTGGACCATTTATTTCTTAGCAAATCCTTGGCTCTCAAACAAGTGCCAAAAGGCTTAAGAATCTGGAAACTCCCTTTTGGAGTTGAGAAGGAAACAACTGCTTACTGGGAATGAATGGATTTATTTGACAAGACAGGTCTCAAGATGTTGGACATTCTCATCAGGAACAATCAAAGTAAGTTGGCAATTTTGGAGAAAGAAATCAGTGTTAAATGCAAACATTGTCACTGACCTTTTATTTCCCCAGCACACGGCCAGTTGCCAGAAACTTTTAAAGAATTTAGATGAATTTGTTAAAAACTGCGGAGGTGGTGCTGCGGTAGCATTGTCACCTCACAGTAAGACATCCGGTTCGATTCTCAGCTAGAGCGTCTTCTGCATGGAGACATGCATGAATGGGTGTACCTTCATTGAAGGTTGTGCTTCAGGGCTGGCAACTCGACATGTAAAAATCTACTGCCAGTCATTAGCAGTCCGGAGTTCCACTGTGGCGACCCCTAACTGGGAAAATCCAAAAGGCACAACAACAGTATAAAAGAGAAAAAACCTAGTGAGGGACAAAAATGACTATAGGAACAACTGTGTATATGATGTAGAAAAAGCTGGTAACATCTTTAATGCTAATGATAATGTACCGGGTGAACAACAACACAGAAATAATGATTGTGAAATGGTTAATGCTGAGAATAGTTCAGGTACCAATTACAACTACTACGACCGTTTTGTAGACCAACAACCTCAGGTGAGGAGGTCGGAACAGTTAAAGAACAAAAGGGAAGGGGGTTCCTGGAACCAGAACAAAGGACATTATCAAAACAGGAACTTTTACAACAGGAAGGTACCAAGGGCTGAGCTACAACTGATATTAACTGATGCTTATGATTTTGACTTGTTTTCTGAAGGGTTTGATGTGGACTTGGATGTGGGTATTGACAATTCAGCTCTGGTTAGTTTACCAGAACACCCTGACTATATGATGTGATATTTTGAGGAATCATGGCTTTTGTATTTACAGTTTCAATAACCTAGATATACATGATGTACATTTCAAGTTATTTAGTAAGGGATTTACATTTGTGCCGTCGTTTACCTTGGATATAGCAGATGTTCTTATTAGTCTTAAAATATACACAAGACAACTTAATTTAAGACTTTTTTTCAATGATCAGAATTATGTAATTCAGAACACCACTGATGTACTGAAAAGAAAAAGCTTATTTTTGCCCAAAGTCACAAGGATGTGAATATGTTTGAAAGGATGTGTGAAATAGAATTTAGAAAAGTAATCCAAAATAATAAAAAACACTTTATAAACGCTAACAACTTAATCCAAGAAGAAAGACTCACCCTGTTTAATCTGGTTAACAACAAGGAATTGAGATTTATGAAGCCCGACAAGGGGGTGGGGGGGGGGCGTATCGTTATTATGAGTCATATTGATTATGTATCCAAAATGCATGACATTCTTAATGATACTACAACATACAACAGGGTATCAAGGAATGAAATGAACAGGGCTTATACTAGAATGGACTTGTACCTATCAGATGCTTTATACCAAGGGGCACTGGATGTAAATGATATTAAATATTTGAGTGTAAGTCATCCTATTACACCAGTCATTTTTGGGATCCCGAAGATCCACAGAAATATTAACAACCCAACATTTAGACCAATTGTGGCGGCCAAGGGGTCCAAGACAGAACCCTTGGCAGCATTTGTGGATGTGGGTACCCAACAAGTAGTGAAAGAGGCTGAACACATATTAAGAGACTCATGGCACTATTTAGAGTGCCTTAAACAAATAGACATGCAGACCCAATACACCTTTCTTACTATAGATGTGGTCATTTTATTTAGTCTTCCCCCATGAAGAAGGATTAAACTATTTTAGGGAATCACTACAGAAGAGTAGTAAGATAGACAAGACCAAAATAAATGTATTAGTGGTGCTTATGGAAATGATTCTTAGGAATAATTACATAAGTTTTTGAAGGTGAACTGTTCCACCAGGTTAAAGGTGTTGCCATGGGTGCTAGATGTGCACCTGTATATGCAAATTTTGTCTTACTTCACTGGGAAATAACTTTTATTTTCCCTCTGAATTTATGGACAAAATCTTATCATATAATCGATTTTTGGATGACATTTTAATTTTGTGGAAAGGTGAGGACCATGAGGTAAAGATTTTTTTAGACTACTTGAATAATACTACCACATTTTTCAAATTTACACACACCTGGCATGCATTTGAAATTGATTTTCTTGACATACACCTGGACAAAAAAAGACATGAATTTGCAGAGTAGTATTTTCAGGAAGAAGACCTACTCAAACTCATTACTACACTTTGACAGTTGCCACCCTTACCATCAGAGAAAAAGCATAGTTAAGGGTCAAATGGTGAGACTGTCAAGGCTTGTTAGTGACAATGAAACATTCCTTAAAGAAATGTGCTTCTTGGTAGGAATGTTTTTAGAAAGGGGTTACCCTTTAAGACTATTATTGAACAAGAGATGTGAAGTTATAGGTAGAAGACCTACTTCTTTTTCACCTATATTGACATTGAGTGTCAATGTAGAAACATTAAATCAAAAAGTAAGCTCTGACATTTATCTTGAAATTCAGTTCCCTAAGTCCATCTTTCATAGATGTGATAAATAGGACATGGCAGGCATGTTTGGATGGCAGTACTAAAGAAAAGTTGGGGTGTCAACCCAAAGTGGTTTACAGCAGAGGGAAGAATGTCAAGAACATACTAGAAGGGGACATCTTTAGATGGCATAAGTCTCATGTATAAATGTGGGGCTTGTAGATACTGTTGTTATATCAATGACAGGCCATATGTAGTAGTACAAGGATATGAATATGCCCTTTCATGCCCAGGAAAATGCAGCTGCAACACAACCATGCTGGTATATGTAGCAACGTGTGTCAGCTGTCATGCCTTCTATGTGGGCAAAACAATTCACAGACTTAAAGATAGAATTGGAGAACACCTGAGAGCTATTAAAACCAGAAATGTACACAATGCACTATTCGGACACAGTAAAGTTTGTCCTAACTTTAAGAAATGTATTTTCTTTGAAATAGATCATGTTCCACCAAGTGATAGGGGAGGAGATGACAAACTTATGGTGGAAACCAAAGAACTTAGGTGGTAGCTTAGGCTTAACGCCACATATCCACCAGGTTTAAATGAGGGTATCTCATTCATTCCAGTATTAAAACAAAGGGCTAATGTTATTTAACAAGGTTTTTCAGTGACAATGTACATAATTCTTTACAAAATTATTTACAGAAAAGAAAAAAATATTTATGGGATTTGTACAACATTATTATATTTTATTATGTAGCCTGCATCATGATTTTTTTTATTTTATTAAGTAGCTGAATAAGATGTGATTTTTAAATAGGGTACCTAATATATGTGCTTATGGAATGACAGCACAACAATTGCTTTAGGCATAAATTTAGTAGAAGTTTTGTATTTACATACTTAATGATATTTAAATTTTATTCTTAGAATTGGTTAATACATTATTTGATGTTTCTATTTAAATGGCTAGATTTGTATTATCCAATTACTCTGATGAAGCCAAATTATTGGCGAAAGCACTTAGTCGTTGGAATATTGAGTGTACAAAATAAAGCCGGAGTGTTTTCTGGTGGTTGGTGAGATTATTCATTTCTGTTCTTAGTTCTACCCTGGTCGGGTTATTGTTTGTTTTTTGAATTTCATAGATGAATCTTTACTCCTCACTGTCATGATTAATTCTGGAACAGTTGTATAACTGCCCAGTTTCTTCACTGATCTTCCATATTTAGATAATTTAACAGGATGATTTACAGTGGACATCTGGTTTTCCTTTTCTAATAGTTTTTACTGTATTACAACTTTAGTTGGACTCATCTTGAGAAGCTACTTTCTGCATTTCCTGGTATTTAAGGGTTTTTTTTTTTTGCAACAGCACTGCTTGTAAGATATTTGGTTGTGCATCATCTTAGAACTTCAATCTTTCCATCTTCCCTGTTAACACAGGGTCTTGATGTGGCTACTTTCTGCAAACATTTCATTGGCTTTGATATCTTTTTTTCTGTCTCCAGCCTTTAAATCTAATGTTTTGTGCAGTCAGCAGCTTGGTGGAGCCAATTCCTAAGAACCTGAAGCTTTTCTTGTAGATCTCCTCAACACTAACAAATCCATGAGAAGGCTGAGAACTAGTACCCTACTTTAGCTGTTAAAACATCTGTTGGAACCCTCAGCCAGATTTTGAGCTGTAACAGATGTTTGAGTCTGAATATGATGTACTGTTAACCTGATTTTTTTTTTTTTAGTCTTCTGGTTTAGATGTTGGATCTCTACAGCAGACAGCTGTAGCTGTTAAAGGAGGGGCATAATTGCAGCTTTCTTTGGTGCATGCTTTCATTCCATTATTTCCAATACATTTTTCTCAGAAGATAGTGTTTCACCATTTGGCTGTAGGAGTATTTAACTCCTATTTAGTTTGTGGTTGATGCTTGTGTAGTTGATATTTTTCCTCAGTCCGGCTATCTTTGTGTAGTTTGAGGAAGAATATGTTGTGATTCATGTGGATTAAGGTGGTTAAACTTCTGAACCCTTGCTTTCTTGTGATGAAAAAGCTTGTTTATCACAGTGAAGCTGTGCAAGACATGCCATGAGAGAACATGTTAAATTATGATTCACTGAGAAGTTAATGGCAGTCCACTCCATTTTTACACAGAAAACTTTATGGACATCAGAACAGAGTAGCAGAATGAGAGATATGTCTGAAGCAGCCCAGTATACTATTGAGGAAGAAAAGACTGGTATAAGTACTTATGGAGTTCATGACAGAAATGGATTAAAGCCAGGAGTATGTTCATCTACTGAGGTGCTCAGAGAAAAAGGGAAAGTCCAGTGTTGCAAAAAATTATATACTACTGGAACCTGGAATGTAAGCAGTATGCATCAAGGGAAACCTGATATAGGTAAAGATGAATTTACAAGATTAAACATTTTTTGCCTTTTTTTAAACAAGAAACAAGAATAAAACATTGATATCTTGAGAGTTAGTGAACTAAAATGTCCTGGATGGTTCAGTGTATATTAGATCATCATCAGATCTTGCATGGGCAAGAATCTTTTGGAAGAACTGGAGTAGCTCTTGTAATCAATAAAAGAGTTTCAGTCAATACTTACAACCCAAAATGAAAGAATGATCAGAGTCAGACTCGGGCTCCAAGCAAGCCTTTCAAAATTACTAGGATGCCAATTTGTACTTGCTGTCCAGATGAAGAGAAAATCTTGACCATAGACCACCTTTATGAGAATTTGCAGCACCTTCTGGATATAGCACAAAAATATAATAAGTTCATCATAGGTGATTGGAATGTTAATGTTAATCAAAGAGCAGCTGGAATAACAGGCAAATTTGGACCTGATGTCCACAGTGAGGTAGGACATAGTCCAGTGCAATTCTGCCAAGGTAATTCCTTGATCATAGCAAGCACTCTTGGCTTTATACATTGATTTCACCAGATGGCTAATATAACACTTAAGACTGACTATTGACTTTGGAATGGAAGATGAAATAACTCTATACAGATGGCAAAAACAAACATTGGGGCTGACTTTGACATGGACCATGAGCTGCTTCTTACAAAGTTTAAAATTATTTTAAATAAGACAGATAAAGCCTCCAAGCCAATTAGACATAATCTCAACAGTATTTCATATGGCTATCTAGTGGAGATGAACAATAGATTTAAGGGACTAGATCTAATAGCGTGCCTGAAGAACTAAGGATAGTGGTACAAGATATCATCTGGGTCATGGCAAAAAAAAGAAAAACAGAAGATTAAAAAGGCAAATGCATGCCTATCTGTGGAGACTTTAGGAGTGTCCATTGAAAAAGAGCAAAAAAATATAACGATAGAGAAGATGAGTTAAAACTGAATACGGAGTTTGACAATAGCAAGAAACCATTTGAGGGCTTATTTAGTAATAGAATAGGAAAGATAAGGGCTGTCTTGAAGAAGACTGGCAATGTTGAGGGAGTCTTTCATGTAAAAGATGGGAGGGACCTAGTAGAAGATAAGATAAGGGTGCAGGAATATACAGAATAATTGTATATAAAATATACATAAATATATGAAAAATATGATGGTGTTTTCTGATACAGAACCAGACAGCCTAGAGAGTAAAGTCAAGTAGGCCTTAGAATGCCTTACTAATAATTTTGGAGGAAGTGATAATCTTCCAGCTGAATTGTTTAAAATTCTATAAACCAATGTTCTTATAGCATTGTTTATAATTTACCTGCAAATTTGGAAAATGGCCTTTGGATTTGAAAAAGTCAGTTTACATTTCAATCTCAAAAAGGCTAATGTTAAAGAATGCTTAAATTATTGTACAGTTGTACTTTCGGTTGGTAGCAAGGAAATGCTTATGATTCTGCAAGACAGACTCCAACAATATATAGACCAAGAATTGGCAGATGTATGAGCTCAGTTTAGAAGATGTAGAGGTAGCAAAGATCAATTTGCCAATGTGTTGGATGATTGAAAATGTGAGTACTGTTGCTTTACTGTGTACCTGAAAGCTTTAATTTGTGTGGTACATAAACTGTAAGAAATTTTTGGAGAAATGAAGATAACCTGGCCATCTTCTTCGCCTCCTGAGGAATCTCAGAACATTTTAAGGGTGAATTTACCAACCTTCTCTCAGTACAAAATTCCTGTCTGATGATCATATTGCTACTTCTGACATTCTCTTTGGCCATCTTCTAATTGTCCTTTGCAAGTCAAATGGTTTCATTACTCAAGAAATGTATATCACTCAGTTACCTGAGCACAGTAACCCAAATAGCATAAGTCTGGGAGCTTCACATGAAAACTTCTTACTCAAGTTATTAACCAAAATAAGTTCCATATGGCAACTCTAAATTTCTACTCATCTTTTGGGTTTCTAATGCCATGACTAAAGTTAACCCCATTCCTAAGTCAAAGTCCATGAAATTACTATTGTTTCAATCTTTGATGTTGGCCAGAAGTGCTCTTTGCAGCACCTGCAATGTGCCCAGTAATGACTCCTCCTGCAATTCTTACTGAGTTGCATGCATCAGTTACAAATCTTAAGAACAATTGTAAATTCATTTTTTATAAGACCCATTGCCCCTCCTGGAGCTGTCTGGGTATCCTTATTCCACGTTGCCCTCATTTCTACCTGCAAATCCTGGCATTTTGTGACTTTTTGTCTATCTATACGCAAGACAATATAATCACTGTGTGTAGCAATTTCAATGTGCAGTGCTACTTTTGTCTTTTCATGGACTACTATATCTGGTTTTCTCACATCTATTTTTTGAACTGTTGGTAATGGGTGATCCCATGTGATATAAACTTCATCTTCTGTAATGCTTTGTTGATCATATTTCCAGTGTTTTTCAGCCACTTCAGTATTATAATATTTGCGCAATCCCCAATAAAAGTCTTGCCACATTATTGTCTTTCAGTATACAGTCCTTCTGCTATTAGTATATCATAACCAGCAACAAAATGTCCAACTGTTTGCAATACCTATATTTGTCTGTTTCTCCCACATGTTCAATGGACTTTGTAAACCGATGTGTACGTAGTCTACTTTCTTGGGCCGCCATTATTAACCTTTCATCTTTTGGCGTAAATTTACCTCTCCTTGACCATTCCTATGTTTGATCCTGATCAACATGAGGTTATTTCAAGTGTTTTCTTTACTTGCAATGATATTTATGTATTTTCCACATGTCTTGCCTTCTCATCTGAGAGGCCATTCCAGTGCTGTCACAGATGGCCCTGATTGTGTTGCTGGACATGGATACCTTTTAGAACATCTGATGCCTGATGCATACATAAGAGGTTCCTTTGAAATCTGTTAAGATGTACAGCACTTTCAATACAATTTATTTGTCTAATTTATCCCTCTGCCCAGGATATTTACAAATGACCTGTACACTTTCTCTTGCCAGGTCATGGTATCCATGGTTTGGGTACTCACATGGCTGCAAGTAATTGATGGCTGTATAAACTATCCTTTGAACCTGAGAGGACTGCCTTTATCAGATCAGAGCTTGATACTCTAACATAGCAGTCACTTCTGGTGACAGAGGGCTCTGGAGGGTCTTATACCTTCTCATCCTAATTTAACTTCAGTATCAACACCACATTTATTTAAGCACTGCAACCCAAGCACTGTACAGAGTAAAAAGTACAAGCAACAAAATAAATAATAATGGGACAATAGTACTAACATGGAATGAATAAGAAAAACAAACAAGCAAAAAAAA
>NW_025049728.1:0-13337 GCF_019279795.1 Protopterus annectens
CCTGCAGTCGGCAGTTCCAAAGTCCCGGAGTCCACCCGGCTGATGTCGCGACCTCACCCGGCGTCATCTCTGTTGGTCTTGGTGTATAAAAGCATCAGCCGGCCTTCCATTTTCCTCAGTCTTTCTTGCGTGGGCCCGTGAAGCAGAAGCTGTTAGCAAGTGCCGGTCGGTCGGGATCAGAGATTACTTCTACGAATACTACTTGAAGACTTCAGGACTAAAGCTAAGTACCCTGTTGGGACTCTTTCTTGCCTCAGCCGATGTCAGAAAAAAGTTAACAATTGTTTTGAACCTGACAACCTGGGAAACAAATACCTCATAAAGATTTCCCACTCTTACTGTCTGCCTTGTTTAGGCCCAGCCCACGGCGTAGCAGCCTGTTAGAAGCCGCCTGTGTCCTCTTTCAACCCGGCATTTAACCTTGGCGTCGGTCGAGGTTACAGAACAGTTTTTCGGTTCTGATTTCGCATTACATTATGCGTGCCAAGTCGGATCCTCCGACTACCCCAAAAAACGCATAAAGATAAGGAGCCGACACTACAGCGGTCCGCGGTTTGGGCTGAAACACGGTAAAACAAACCCATGGAGTGTCTCGGTTTGGCCGAAACCGAAAACTGCTCAAAGTACAGCTGAACCTATTCTTACAACTGAGGCCCCTGCTACAACTCTTGAATCGACCTCAGAAATTTTACCCACTACGGTGGTTGACTTATCAGACACCATCCCTTGGATGTCTCTACCCCAGCACGCAGTGCTGCTAGGCCTCCAGCTGCCATGTCCATTAAGGCCTTCGCCAGGGCTAAAGCAGCCAAGACTACTAAAACAGTGCCTGTTAAACCCCCACATCCAGGCCCTCTTCTAGTTCTCAAATGCTTTCTTTGGCAGAAGATTTAATTTCTTTAATTAGAGGATCTCAATCTCACCCAGACAGGGCCTTCTCAGCCCCCAGAGAAGAGACCCAGGGCAGAGCCCCTGAGCCAGTGTCTTCTGATGATTCTGCTGATGAATCAGACATAACTGACCAGCCTGAGGCTCCTTCTCAATTTTGAAGATTCTGATGCTGAAGAATCCATTCCAGCTGCTTCGCAACCAGAAGAATTCTCCTTTGGGGAAACCTTGCATGCCATGCGAGAACAGTTCCAATGGCAGCAACAGGATTTTTCAGACTCCAGAAAAAGACTTAGGACCTTTCTGCACCTCCCACAGCACAGGCCCTTAGCTATACCTCCTGTTCTCTCTGTGGTGGATGATGCTTTCAATGATGTTTGCTCCGCTCCAGATTCTTTACCCCCAGCCCCTGCCAAACCAGACAGATTTTACAGGGTGCCAGATACTCATCACCACCTTTACAAGGCCCCACTTGCAGACCCAGAAACTATATCCCAGGGTCCCAAGGCAGTAGCCACCACAGCTAAAACCCTATTCCTTCTGAAAGGGAAGCAAGGTCACTAGACAGATGGGGTAAAAGGTCTACACTTCAGCTACTCTCTCAGCTAGAGCTTTAAACTGTCAGTTTCACATGATACAATACCAAGAGTTTATGCTTGATCAGTTAACTAAAAAACTAACCACTGATGAATCTCTTGATAAGAAATATGTATTAGAGATGGTAAATAACATACAACAGGTTAGCAACCATTCCTTAAAATGTGGCTATGATGCACTGGAGGCTTCATTTAGATCAGCCATGACAGGCACAGTGATAAGAAGGCATGCATGGCTAAAGGAACAAGCTTTACCGGATCATGTTAAAGCTAAGTTGCTAGATGCCCCTATGGACAAGACAAGTTTGTTTGGTACACCTGCCCAGCAGGTTATGAAGAAAATGGAAGAAAAGGCAAAATCTGTTCAAACTGTTAAAGATTTCTTGCAGGTTCAACCCCCAAGGTTTAGCAGGAACTGGCCTGCCAAAAATTGGTCCTTTCCTGACTCCACAAAAATTTCAAAGGGGCAGGAATAGACGTTCCAGAGGCAGAAACCAATCCAGAGGAGGTGCCTACAGAGGACCACAGTGGCAAGGTAACAACAGAGGCACAGACACAGCCACTGCCCCTACCTCAGCACAACCACAGTGACTTAATCCTAAATCCCTACCAGGGAACAAATAGCAGCTCCTCTAGGCGGAAAGTTAACCTTATTTTCAAAGAACTGGCACTACATAACAAAAGACAAGTGGATTTTACAAACCATAGATCAAGGTTACCGGGTTTCACTTCCACACTTTACCAGTCAAAAGAGGAATGCCAAATCTACCTCCAAATCAATCAGAGGCTCTACGCCAGATAATGGAGTTAGCAAACATGAGAGCTGTGGAAAGAGTGCCAACATCAGAACAAGGAAAGGGGTTCTACTCCAGACTATTCCTAGTTCCAAGAAAGGAAAAAAGTTGGAGACCAATTCTCGACCTGTCCACCTTAAATACATACATCATTGTCCCAAAATTCAAAATGCTGACCCTACAGCAACTTCTTCCCATGCTGGGCAAGGAGTCTTGGCTGGTAACTCTAGATCTCAAGGAGGCATACCTGCACGCCCCCATTCGACCAATCTGCAGAAGATACCTCAGATTTCTTGCAGGATCAGAGCACTATCAATTCTCAGCATTGCCCTTTGGCTTATCTACTGCGCCCAGAGTATTCACAAAATGCCTGGCATCAGTAATCGCCCATTGCAGACTACAGGGAATTCAAATTTACCCATACCTGAACGACTGCCTGCTACAAGGGGACAACAAAAGCAAGCTGACAACAGATTTACAAAGGGTCATTTACTTGCTACAAGGACTGGGATACACAGTCAATTTACAAAAGTCAAGGCTGATACCATCCCAAACAAGGACATTCTTGGGCGAATTGGACACAGTACAACAAATGGCATTCCTGACTACAGAAAACAAAAAGAACTTCCTCTTTACTTCTTGGCACTAACAAAACTGAACAAGTTAACAGCAAGAAAAGTTCTGCAGGCCTTGGGCTTCATGGCATCATGCATAATCTTGGTCCCATTTGCCAGACTACATATGAGAAACTACAGTGGTACCTAAAGAATTTATGGTCCCAACACAGACACAGTCTAGAAACAGAAATCCCACTAATTCCATGCTTAAAACAGGAGTTCCTATGGTGGGCTCAGGCATGCCAGTCAAACCCAGGCCTACCCTTTCGCAGATGTCAACCAAGCCAGACCATCACAACAGACGCTTCAGACCTAGGATGGGGGCCCACATGCTGACAAATACGCAAGGATTGTGGACACAGGATCAACTTCACCTGCACATCAATCTAAAAGAAATGCTGGCAGTAAAACTGGCAATCCAAAAGTTCAAACCATTTCTCAAAGAGGGCCAGTTGATGATAAGGACAGACAACACCACAGTCATGTGGTACATCAACAAACAGGGAGGCACTCATTCATACCCCCTATGCAGAATGACCTTGGAGCTGTGGACCCTGGCACTCCAGCTACAACATTCAGTTACAGGCAATATTTGTACCGGGAAAGACAATACTCTAGCAGACATACTAAGCAGAACCACTCGGATAACCACTAATGGAATCTGCACCCGGACATCTTCAAGACCATCTCAAGAAATGGGAATGCCACAGATAGACCTATTCGCATCACCTCTCAATCACCAGCTCAAAAATTCTGCACAAGGACATTCCACCCACTAGCATGGAAAGTGGACTCACTCTCCTTCAACTGGAAAGGCCTAACAGCATATGCATTCCCACCTCTTCCTTTGATACACAAGGTACTACTAAAATCAAGGAAGAACGTCCAAGGATAATCCTGATAGCTCCAAACTGGCTCCAGACAACACTGGTACCCACTACTGAAGAGCATGTCTCGAACAATATGTGGCCAATACCCCTGATGCCTTTGATGTTAACTCAGAACAACTACAGCATCATACATCTAAACCTAAAACGCTGCAACTGACTGCATGGAACATCACATAGCAGCAGCTAATCCAGAACTTTCCCAAAGAGTTAAAGACATTATTCTTGAAGCACGCAGACCTTCAACAAGAAGGAACTATGCTGGAAAATGGAAAAGGTTTGTCATTTGGAGTACGGAAAGAGGAAAAGATGTGTCAAACATAGATATGCCTAACATTCTGGAGTATCTGGCCGAACTTCTTCATTCAGGCCTGTCCTACTCCTCCATCAAGATACATGCATCAGCTATTTCAGCAGAATACAGCTTTGATCCACCTGTTTTTCAAGACCTTTGCTCAGGCAGTTCCTCAGAGGAATCAAGAATGTAAAACCTCCAAGGAAACCACCATTACCAGCTTGGGATTTAAACTTTGTGCTAGAAAAGTTGACACTATCACCCTTTGAACCAGCAGCAACAGCAGACCTACAACACCTGTCATGGAAAACTGCTTTCCTACTGGCAATTACTTCAGCAAGGAGGGTTTCAGAACTACAGGCCTTAATGGCAGTGCAACCCTTCCTAATCTTCCACCAAGATAGAGTGTCCATGAGGACTAATCCTACATTTATGCCCAAGGTGGTATCCAGAGTGTCTTTAAACCAGGCAATCCACCTACCTACCTTCTTTCCCAACCCACAAAACAGAGGGAAAGAATACTGCATACCTTGATGTACATAGACAGCTACGCTTACTACTTGGACAGAACAAAAATAGCAGAAAGACTGACCAACTTTTGTAGCCTATGCAACAGGAAGGGAAGGAAAAGCTATTTCCAAACAGACAATCTCCAAATGGATAGGAAATTGCATACGATACTGTTACTCCTTCCATGGAAACCCAATTCCACAGAACATAAGACCTCATTCTACAAGGGCAACAGCCACTACCACAGCCTTCTTCGAGGAGTGGCAACCAAAGACATTATTGAGGCGGCTACTTGGACCTCCGTGCATACATTTGCCAAGCATTATAATTTGCCTCTATATTCCAGATCCCGAGCAGGGTTTGCCACTGCTGTACTGCAAGGGATCCTAAACACACCATAATCTACTTTTATCCTCCTCCCCTAGTTGGCTATGGTATTCTACCCATTTTGTTATGACTGCAGATGCATCCATGAAGGACATAGTACAGTTTTGTACCTACCATAAATGTAGATGTCCGAACTGGATAGCATCTGCAGTCAGGATTACCCTCCCTCCTTCCCCTCTGTGGTACTCCTAGGGTGTTTACCCTCCTAATAGCTAGCTGTTGGGGGGGAGTCTTTTATGGTGTATTTGTTTGTATATATGTACATATATGCTTATTGCTGTGTTTACCTCTATCTATTTGGAAACATTGGCATCTATCCAAATTTTAGCCTGCAAGAGGGCTACTGGCATCTGGGGCAAGAAACACTGAGGAAAATGGCGTCGGCTGATGCTTTTATACCCAAAGACCAACAGAGATGACGTCGGGTGGAGTGCGACATCAGCTGAAGCCGGACCCGGACTTTGGAATCCGGCCGACTGCAGGGCTGCCTGACGACAGGACAACCCACTTGTTATGACTGCAGATGCTATCCAGTTCGGACATCTACATTTATGGTAGGTACAAAACTGTACTTTTTATGTACTTCGTATATTATATATATTATCCACAAAGTCCAACTAAATCTTGTCTCATGAAACAAGGGCAGTGTGGAAGAAGGATGCCCAGACAGTCTCAATAGTAGTAGGAGCAATTGGTCTTATATAAAAGAATTTACAATCATACGTGGATATGTTACCGATACATGTAACTCTGTATGAATTGCAGGAGGAGTCAATACTGGGCACTAATTTCATTAACTTTCATCATACTTTGTGTTAGGAATGGTGTTCATTAATATATATATATATATATATATATATATATACATATATATATATATATATATATATATATATATATATGGCTAACTGCCATTATCAAAATTGCTAACTGCCATTATCAAAATTTGTTAGTAGCATTAGGCACACTGCTCAGGTTCACAGAGTTATGCTAGTCAGCTGCAATATGATTCAATGATGAGCATAGTTAGCATGCATCTGAATGCCTTGCTGCAAATGTCTGTGAATTGCCTACCACACAGTTTGAGCAGCATTGGTTAGGTTCTCCATTGAGTAGACTGGATCTACAAAAGAGTGAGCTACACAGCTGGAAACGTCTCAGTTAGGCAACCAGTGTTCCCTATTGAAGATGATGGGTACAGCACAGGTAATATTCACATGCACCCTTTGTGGAAGTTGTGTAGTGTAAACAATTTTTAATGGTTATACTATGCAACTTATGTAACAGTGATAAAGTCTGCTTCATGCAGCCACAGACTGCTATATTTGCATTCAGTTTGAAAAGAGCATTACTGCTAATTTACGGATCACTGCACAGTTGAGCAGCAATAGTTTGTGAATTACTTTATGCCTGTGTACTACTCATAGCTTTATGAAAGCTGTGAAGTGCCTATACTTATAACGTCTGCCTGCCCATGCATGCTGAAATTGTGTTTGTTCCTTCAGGTCCCAAGTGTAAATGGGCTTTGCCCAGTTGGATTAACCCAATTAACCAAGTCTAATGTTCTGTTATTTGCATTGCCTTTCAAAAGTATTCCTTAATACTAACACAGTATTTTGCCTTTTTTTCTCTTTTTCTCTTTTAGGTAAGTGCCACATTGCTCATTTTTGCTAGGGCAAGTGTTCCATTATTTCATTCATTCATCTGTCTTATAACTGTGCAATATAGTTTACCAGTTCCCAAGGTAAGATCCGCAGTGATTTTTTTGATGACCTCATTAATTTGATGCCTATCTGCATGGGTTTTAAATGATTTTGGACAAGTTTGTTTTAATGTAAATGCACAAATGATATCCAATGAAAGTATCCAAATGAACTATTTTATTTTAATGTATAGTATATTTTACAAGTGTTCTGCTACTGTATAGCCATTTTGTCTTCTTTTAATAAGACATCTGGGTACAGTTTTAGGTCTTAAATTTTTATTGAATTATGGCTTACCCACCCAGCTGCACTATTCTAGTATGTGTGTCATCAGCAGTCTAGCACAACAGCACAGTTGTTGTAGTGCCAGTAGCTGCATATGTATGTGCACATACGATTTCCCATGACATAGTTGAAATATCTTTGCTTCTTTTGTGGGTTCTTTGAGTTTGTTGAAATGAGAAGTTATTTGCTCATGTTGTGATTATTCACTACTTACTGTAGCACTGTCCTTACGCTCACAATTTAAGTACATATCCTTCTCCAAGATCAACAGGTAGTAGAGTGACGGATCAGTCCTTCTCTAAGCGAGAACAACCTCAGAGTGAGAATATATAGGTGAGGGAAGGAGCACAATTGAAAAAGTGATTATTTAAAATTTGCATATTTGCATGAATGCACAGATGTCCTTCAAGAATGCAACTGCAGTCCTGACATACGGGTTGTCCTGCCTCAGGCAGCCCTTCGGTCAGCTGGATTCCAAAGTCTGGGTCCGGCGTCGGCTGATGTCGCCTCTTCCCCGACGTCAGAGCGGCTGGGGTATAAAGGCATCAGCCGACACCATCTTCTTCAGTCTTTCTTGCCGCGCGGTGCCTGAAGCAGAAGCAGTTCGCAAGTGCCGGTCGGCCAGCTCCTGTGTTTTCAGATCCGAAGTCATCACAAAGCTGGCACCCGTAGAACCTTTTCTTGCCTCAGCAGATGTCAGATAAAACTGCAAAAGTTAATAATTGCTTGTCTTGTGGTAAACAAATACCTCATAAGGACTTCCATTCCTGCTGCCTCGGCCCAGACCACCACGGCGTCGCCTGTGCTGCCTGTGCTTGCTTCAATAAGCACTTAGGCGCCGGGCAGAATTTGCTGAAGACTTTTTGGGGAAAATTATCTATATCATGCCGCCGAACTACCGACAGCACATATTTCCAAAACGGAAGGACCGGGACCGACATTTGCAGCCCGCGACTTCCACCGACACCATGCTAAAGCCTACCGTGAGTGCATCGGTCTCTTCGGAGGCAGTAATTCAACCGCTCCAGGCCGACGACACCGCTTTACCGCACACTTCGGTCCCGGAGGCTACCCCAGTGCCGGTTGTTGATTTTCCTCCTGAAACCAAAGCCCAAGATTTGCCTGACACCATACCGGTGGACAAAGTTACTCCAGCACGTGGGGCAGCTAGGCCTCCTGTGCCTATGTCCATCAAGGCCTACACACGTGCTAAGGCTGCCAGCCAGGCTAAGTCTCACCCTCCTAAATCTTTTTCACAGGGTCCCACTTCTGATAAACAGATCATGACTTTAGCTGCAGATCTAATTTCTTTAATCAGGGGCTCTCAGGCTCATCCAGACAGAGGTTCTCAGCCTCCTTTAGACAAAAGGCCTAGGGTTGAGCAGGCAGATACCCTTTCCTCAGATGAAGCCTCTGGTGAGTCAGGCCATTCAGATTCCCAGGAAGAATCCTTCCCGGCCTACGAGGATTCTGATGCTGATGAATCCATTCCCTCTGCCTCTCCTCCTGAGGATATTTATTTCGGGGAAATTCTCCACTCCATGAGAGAGCATTTTCAGTGGCAGGGCCAGGATTTCTCCGACTCCAGGAAAAGGCTTGACTTTCCTTAAGTTACCCCAGCACAGGCCTTTAGCTATACCCCCAGTGTTAGATGTATTGGATGATGTGTTCTCAGACTCCAGTACTTTTCCTGATTCTCTCCCTCCTGCTCCTGTCAAGCCAGACAGATATTACAGGGTTCCTGAAACTCATAAACATCTCTTTAAGGCCCACTCTGTTGATCTAGAAACTATTTCTCAGGGGCCCAAAGGAGTCACTTCCATCGCCAAAAATCCTTTGTCCAGACAGGGAATCTAGGTCCCTGGAGAGGTGGGGTAAAAAGTTTATACCTCATCCACCCTTGCCATGAGGGCACTTAACTGTCTTTTTCATATGTTTCAGTATCAGGATTTCTTGATGGATTGTTTGCAGAAAAAGTTAGCCTCTCCTGAGCCTTTAGATAGAAAGGCCTTGCAGGATTTGGTTCATAATACTCAACAGGTTAGCAATCATTTTCTTCAGTGTGGTTATGATGCATTGGAGGCTTCAGCGTAGGGCAGCTATGACAGGGGCCATCATACATAGACATGCTTGGTTGAAAGAACAGACATTGCCAGATCATGTTAAAGTAAAGCTTCTAGATGCACCTCTGGAAAAAGACAAGCTATTTGGTGATAATGCACAAGGTGTGTTGAAATCAATTGAGGAAAAGGCTAAATCAGTACAAACAGTCAAAGATTTCCTCCAGGTACAGCCACCAAGGTTCAGTAGGAATTGGCCTTCGAAGAATTGGTCCTTTCCAGACACAGACAAGTTCCAAAGGGGAAAAAACAGGCGTGCTCAAGGTAGAGGGCAATACCGAGGCTCCTACAGGGGCCACCAATGGCAACCAACTAATCAGAGAAGTGGCGAGGGACTCTCTTACTGCTCCACAGGGACAATCACAATGACTTGATTTTGACACCGCCGACCAAGGCTCAAAGAGAAGCACCTTTAGGTGGAAAATTATCTTTATTTTCAAAAAATTGGCACGTTTTTACAAAGGACAAATGGATTTTGGACATAATAGACAAAGGTTACAGGTTCCACTTACCAACAAGACAAGGCATGCCAAACCTGCCACAAAATCAAAGGGCAGAGGCACTCATACAAGTTTCAAAGCTGCTACAAATCAAAGCAATAGAAAAGGTTCCTCCTCAGGAACAAGGCCAGGGATTCTACTCAAGACTGTTCCTTGTTCCAAGAAAAGAAAAGCAATGGAGACCTATACTGGACTTGTCCGCTCTAAACACTTTTCTCATTGTGCCAAAATTCAAAATGCTGACGTTACAGCAACTTCTTCCCATGCTGGGCAAGGGGTCTTGGCTGGTTACTCTGGACCTCAAGGAGGCATACCTGCATGTCCCAATCAGACACAGCTGCAGAAGATACCTCAGATTTCTTGCAGGGTCAGAGCATTATCAATTCTCAGCATTGCCTTTTGGCTTATCTACTGCACCCAGAGTATTCATGAAATGCCTGGCATCAGTAATTGCACATTGCAGACTTCAAGACTTCAGGGGATACAAATATACCCTTACCTGGACGACTGCCTTATACAAGCGGACAGCAAGCCTGGATAAGAAACTTGGACTATGTCATTCACTTACTACAGGCTTTGGGATACACAGTCAACATTCAAAAATCAAGACTACTGCCATCCCAACAAATAATTTTTCTAGGAGCCAAACTGGACACAAACTCACAAATGGCTTTCCTCACAGAAGAAAAACAAGAACAATTACCAGATTACTTCAGAAGCCTAGCACACCCAGATGACTGCAAGGAAAATCCTGCAGGCCCTGGCTCTCATGGCATCTTGCATTCTTCTGATTCCACTGGCAAGACTACATGAGAAAACCAATGGTACCTAAAAAGTTTATGGTCTCAACACAGCCAAACTTAGAAGCAATTATTCCACTCATTCCATGTCTACAAAAGGAATTTTGTGGTGGGCACAAGCAAGCCAGCTAAACAAAGGCATGTCTTTCAACAAACCTAAAGCAAGCCAAACCATTACAACAGACACCTCAGATCATGGATGGGGGGTGCACATGGAGGGCAGATGCATTCAAGGGCAATAAGCAATTCCGAGAATTGCATCTGCACATCAATCAAAAAGAGATGTTGGCAGTGATTCATGCAATCGAGGCCTTCGGAAAATTTCTTCAGCAAGGTCATCTGCTAATAAAGACAGACAACACCACTGTTATGTGGTACATAAACAAACAGGGAGGCACCCATTCTTACCCCCTCTGCAGACTAACAATGACTCTTTGGGAAAAGTCCCTGAAACTGAACATACAGTTGCAATCCCAGTTTGTCCCAGGCAAGGACAATGTTCTGGCGGACAGTCTAAGCAGAAACATTAATGACCCGCACGAATGGATGTTGCATCCAGACATTTTTTTCACAAATAACTCATGCATGGGGAAGGCCGGACATAGATCTCTTTGCCTCACACCTCAGTCATCATCTGAAGAAGTTCTGCTCAAGGACACACCATCCTCAAGCCTGGAGAATGGATGCTCTCTCCTTCAGCTGGAATTCTCTAACAATCTATGCATTTCCACCTGTACCATTAATGACCAAGGTGTTACTGAAGATCAAAGCAGAACAACCAAAAGGCATTTTGATAGCTCCAGACTGGCCAAGACAGCACTGGTATCCATTACTAAGGAGCATAACTCGCAAGCTGTGGCTCCTGCCTCAATGGCCTCTGCTTATAACTCAGCACAATTACAGGACTGTTCATCCCAACCTGCAAACATTGCAACTGACAGCTTGGAGGGTTCCATGACTTCTCCCATATCTCTCTCCAAAAGTTCAAGAGATCTTACTGGAAGCACGCAGGCCTTCCACCAGAAAAACTTATTCAGCCAAATGGAAGAGATTCAGCATCTGGAATGCCAACAAGGGTCAGGATGCATCAGTAATGAGCATCCCACAGATACTAGAATACTTGGCAGAAATGCTTCACAATGGCCTTTCATATTCTTCCATAAAAATACACGCTTCAGCAATTTCAGCAAAATACAACTGTGAACCACCTGTGTTTTCACATCCTTTGCTAAGACAGCTTCTAAGAGGGATAAAGAATATTAAACCTCCAAGAAAACCACCAGTGCCTGCATGGGACCTCAACTTCGTCTTGGAAAAATTAACTCTTCCTCCTTTTGAGCCAGCAGCATCTTCAGAATTGCAATTTCTCTCCTGGAAAACAGTTTTCCTGTTGGCAATTACTTCAGCAAGAAGAGTCTCGGAGATGCAGGCCCTCATGGCAGTACCTCCATTTCTCATTTTCCATCAGGACAGAGTCTGTTTAAGAACCAATCTTTCATTCATGCCAAAAGTGATATCCAGGGATTCTCTAAATCAAGCAATTCACCTGCCTACTTTCTTTCCCAATCCTCAAAATAAAGGAGAAAAGCTTCTGCACACTTTGGACATACACAGGCAATTGCGCTACTACTTGGACAGAACAAAGGCCAACAGAAAGTCTGACCAATTATTTGTAGCTTATGCTGCTGGAGTACAAGGAAAGGCAATTTCCAAACAAACAATTTCAAAATGGATTGGAAACTGCATCAGATTCTGCTACTCTTTCCATGGAAAAGGTGTGCCAGCCAATATCAGGCCACACTCCACCAGAGCTACAGCCACTTCCACAGCCTTTCTAAGAGGGGTGGCTACAAAGGACATTCTAGAAGCTGCTACATGGAGCTCCGTGCATACATTTTCCAAACATTACAACCTGCCTTTATATTCCAGATCCCGAGCAGGCTTTGCTTCTGCAGTCCTGCAAAGCATTTTAGCTACACCATCCTTATCTTAGATCCTACCACCCCCAGCTTGGCTATGGTATTCAACCCATATGTCAGGACTGCAGTTGCATTCTTGAAGGACATAGTACAGTTTTGTACCTACCATAAATTTAGATGTCCGATAGATATGCAACTGCAGTCAGGTTTTCCCTCCTACCCCTCTGTAATTTCTTTTTAGGGTCCACTCCCCCTTTTTCAAATTAGCTGGGGATATCTGTTATGGTGTATCTGTTTATTACTGTTGTGCATGTCTGAAATTTTTATCCATTCTCTAAATTTAGCCTCCTTGAGGGCACCTGGCATCTGGGGCAAGAAACACTGAAGAAGATGGCGCCGGCTGATGCTCTTTATACCCCAGCCGCCTTACGCCGGGAAGAGGCGACATCAGCCACGCCGGACCCAGACTTTGAACTGCCGATCAAGGGGTTGCCTGAGGCAGGACAACCCATATGTCAGGACTGCAGTTGCATATCTATTGGACATCTACATTTATGGTAGGTACAAAACTGTACTTTTCCCTGAGTATATATTTTTGCAGCTGGTATATACTGGAGATAATGGGTTTCATGAAGCAATATATAAGCTGTGGTATTTAGAGGCCCTCCATTTCAATGGACATTGTGTGTGTGTATTTATTTGCATTTAATATATCACGGGACATAATGTGTGTTTGTGTGTGTGAGTGAGTGTTTGCATGTAATATATCTATTTATGTGTGTGTGTATATACATATTTTTGCACACAAACACATACATACATAGTGCTTATTGAAACAAACTTTTACTCTTTCAAGCTGTGTGAATCATTTTCAGTATGAACTTTTAACTGTTCTTTATTTTGGGTAAGACAGTACTGATGTATTGTGCTTCTACCTTTTTTCTCTCTCATTAATCCTTGTCGTTTCTCACAGAGAATGACCCATAGAAATACATTTCCCATGTCCAGTGTCCTTCCTAAATTAAAGGAAAAAATT
>NW_025049729.1:0-14602 GCF_019279795.1 Protopterus annectens
AGATAAGAGAGAGATACATAGAGACATGTCTATATACAGGTCTGTCTATATATACAGGTCTACATATATATACACACATATATATATATATATATATATATATATATATATATATATATAGGTTAAAAACATCTACAGATCTATGGAGGTACAGATAAACACATGCAATAATATATATATCTATATACATATATATATATATATATATATATATATATATATATATATATATTTATATACACATACATGCATACATGTCTGCAGACAGCATCCAAAGTGTTCCTATCTGAGTATAACATGGACCATAGCAATCACACATTCCGCCCCCCCCCCAAACAATATGAACATAACATATGAAGAGTATATGCCAATACACTATTACAAATATGTTCTATGGACACAGTCACCAACACAACTGCAATGACTGCAAATATCCATGACAGAATTATGCAGACAGCTTTCATTTTGCAAATCTTTATTACATTCCAATGTATTGCCAAAAGGATTCAAGGACTAACAGTACCTGCGTGCTATACAGGAAGCATTTAACAGTGCCTTAATAAATCAGCCTGCAATTACCATAGTATTAGTCCACTAAGGGATAGGTGTTCACATAGGGAAAGAACACCCACACACATATAGACATTGTATAAAAGGGGTTCCTACACACCTGCATGTGCTATGTACACCCACCAACATCTACCCCACAACCAAAATAATTACATCAATACATACTGTGATACCATAACCAATTATTCAACTACTATACAACATCTGCTGAAACCTTAAAGTTCCGAGTTCTGAGGAAGTCTGTATTGTATGCAGATGAAAGCGCTTAACTGATCTTACATCGACATTTGGAATTGTGACCTGTGGATTTGCAATAAACATTTTTTCCTGTTCGAGCCGTGGTTATTGTGGAGTGCACACGCCAGTATTTTGGTTTTTGGTATCTGCTGAAACCTTAACATACCTGGACACAGACACACTAACATGGCCCTATGTGAAATAGTTGCTGTTATACAATTGCACAGCTGCTGATGTAACAGGGTTTTTATGAACTAATCCCATTTCAGAGGGTTGAAAGGTTCGTACACCAGGAAGTATTACTGAGTACTGATTATCAGCACAGTATGATACACAGTAACTCCAAACTAAATATGTCTGGTAAGCACACTGTAAACCCCCTAACGTTATATGCATAGCTATGCAGTCTTGAGCTGGTCAAACAACCTCGCCAGACTGAAACATATGCAGAAGTATTAGATGCAGACAAACCCTGCACAAGTAGCAATGTTCAGAAATATAACACAAGTACTCACATTTAGACCAAATCCTCTAGGCATTACACACAATATATTACTGTTCGTCTCCATACAGCTGTTGCAATAGATACCAAACAACACTTTCACGCTGTCTTCCTCACAAGTAAGGCAAAATGACAACACACAAGAGGAGAACTCAATTATACTCCACTGTAGCCATGGTATTGGCTAAGGCAGTAGCAGCACAGCTGATGTGCATGTAATTAGCTACTTATGAACACCAACTGGTTATCGGGATAGCACATGTTACTGATATGTAACTATAAAAGGTTGCCTTGTCACACATTCAAACCATCTGTATCTACCTGTAGGACAGTACAAAACACTGAAAGAAAAACTGAAAATGAGTATTATACTAGTCAATAACACCTCCAATTACTAAGAAGGTATGTATAACATGTAGTATGTCTGTGTATGTAGTACCTGTTCTGTAAGAATTACAGTGTAATAAATGCATATAGTGGAAATAGCTGTCTTGTAGCGATGTATTACTGAGCAGTAGTAATGCTTGTAGTATTCTATGTGTGTACTGCTGTAGGTCACAAGGCAAACTCCACATATACCACAAGGGATGATATGGGCTTGGAACCCACCAATTCACTTCCAGCCACTGTCAGTGTCAGGAATGGTCCAGCAAGTATGTGCTATAACAGGGGATAGTATATGTTGATATAGTGTAACAGTCAACATATGTATTGGTGTATAAGTAAGATAAACATGTTAAAGGTGGGCTTACCATGCAAATATGGTGTACACTGTGGGATATTGTGCCGATAACTGTGTAATGTACAGTATTTTAGACAGATCTGTATTTTATTCTACATAGTTCTGTTATGTTATGCAAACAGTAGTTATGTCTATTGGCAATTACAATACTCAATAACAGGATACATATCATTTGTATTCATCTGACAGTTTAGCAGCATGATAGCAAAGATAATTGGAAGAGCCAGGTAACTATCCATGCACATAACACATGTAATATCCATCTCTCTAGTATCGTTTGCAAGCAATAACAGCTGTGCATGTGCACGTTATTCAAATGTGTAGTGACCCTTGTTACAGGGCTGGACCTCTCTAGTATCGTTTGCAAGCAATAAGAGCTGTGCATGTGTACATGTTATGCAAATGTGTAGTGACTCTTGTTACAGGGCTGGGCCAAATGACTATGTGCACACCTATATAGAGTGGATATTGAGAGTAGAGACACACTGGTTGAACTACCAGGTTTGTGTAGCCCAACCTCTCATTGCGAACCTAACAGCCACTTGCACATGCTGTACGTAAGGTAGTGCACAGCACTGGTAATGAAACAGGTTGCATATCATTTTTAACTCCAGTGTAACATCTGTAGTAGGAATATAAGATGTGGGAGACAGCTGCCCATGTGTAATAGCCGCTTCATAGGAGATCGCTTACACTATCTGATTATATCCTGATCATGCTGATAGTGGCATCAGGGTCTATTGATATATGACTCTGTTTGGAGAGTGGGAGTCTGTGCCCAACAGAGCTCATGGTCCTGGTAGATATGTGAGTATATACCCAGAGAAGGAAACAGACCTGTAGACACTTGCATTATCTGTAATCAACTAACAGGATGTGATGTGCTCCTCAGAGGAGGATTGCTGCTAAAGGTAGCTGCAATGTTTCCGTAATAGCCAGTGCTGTCACGTCCATAACACAAATATGTACATGTGAGCATCACTGTCTAAAACATCTTCATAAGCAATAAGTAAATTAGATACAGTACTTGGTACTTGTAGTACTGAATGCTCATACAGGCATGTCCACTAGTCAGCTACTGGTGTTTACTAATGTCAGCTTTGTGTATGTGGCCATCCTGGGGGAATGTAATCTCTATACCATGTACACTGCCAAACCCACCTAACACCACACCCCACACATTGTTTGGGAAGCAGCTACAGGGGTAAGCTGGAAGGCAGCCCAGTCTACAGCCATGACTGGACTGGACAGTCATGAGGTGTAGGTTAGCACATGCATCTCATCAACACAACCAACACATACCTTTACCAGAACACAGTAAGGACACCCACACACACTACCAGAAATCACACACATCTGGCCAAACAAGTGATCCCCCCAAGCTGGAAGAGACAGACACCGAAATACACAAACTGTATGACATAGTTTGCATAATTGTGCCATACCTCAGAACACATGGCTGGAAACATGCCCAACAGTACTCATTTGTGAATGCAAACTCTAGCACTATGTTACACACCAACCTATATGAGGGCATACATAGTGTCAGCTGCCTGTCTGCCATGATTAGCCACATACCCATACACTCAGACCACCTTTTGAACTATACACATGGCTCTGGTATATTCCATGTTGTTGTGCAGGACCTGTGATGCAGTAGCCTTGACTGCATGGAAACACATGTAGGAACTGTCACGTCTTGTAGCCCATGCAGGTATGTCCCAAGGCCTGGGTAGCATTCTGCCATTGGCCAGAATGATACTGCAGTACAGGGACAAAAGGACTGTATTCCACAATTGTCTAGTGTAGTGGTGCAAGTCAAAGGGTATCCAGTATCTGTCTTCCTGGGATAACATGGTTGACAGACCATGATGCTTTGCCAGACAGGGCCTGCACCTGTCACCACTGGGAATCTGGATACTGCCTAGGGCTCATGCTTCCCCTATAGTGCCTTCATCATGTGCAGTTCAAGTGAAGGTCCACTGCTATTACAGGGACAGCAAAGCAATAAACTGTGGGTCTCACTACACAATGATACATGTCAGAAACACTATATGGACACACATATGTCAATCCCTAACATGGAGAACATATCTGTGCAGTGGCTGAGACATGTTTTAATGCTCCGGAGAACACACCTGCATGACCATGTTATAACACATACCTCACCTCTTACCCATTATACTTTATTGGAACACACGGGCCGCAGGTGTGTCCATATTCCTGAAGGATATGTACACTCCCACGCTAGTTGCACTTGCATAACTTCAGATGCATTATGCTGAGCAACTACCTTTGTGCCAAAATGGTATTCAAATTGTGACAGATCACCGACCATGCCACGGATTTCCCAACTGTCATAATGTGCTGTAATGGGGAAGATTGGGTCTGAGACAGATACTCTCAACTATTCCATTATGAACTGGGAAGACTCCTCATGTACCAACACCTGTGCTCAATGCATGTTGGATTCCATCGACCCAAATGACCTGGATCACAGTAGTCACACAAACAGGGCTAACAGTATGCTACACATAGTCAGTCTTCAATGCCAATGTTATGTTTCCTAAGAGCAGAGTGGTGACTGTCATGGCACCCATGCAGATGGACAATGCATGTGAAAATGCTGAATCCTACACAAATGAACTTTAAGCAGTCACATATGTGCAGTGGATTGTGCCATTGAAACAGAACCAGGAATCAACCCAACACAAACAAGAAGGCAAACTGGTGGTACCATGCTTTAAACTGTACCACAGAGCATAGTAAATGTTGCAAGAGTGAACACACATGCGTGTAGGTGATCCCTGGTCAGCCTCAGTAAGATGCAGATACACCATATAAAATCACACAAAGCTACTGTGAAACTAATCAGCCACATATTTTGAGGCCAAGCACAGAGCATTCTATAGCTGTGTCATTAATTGTAATGGCAACGACAAGACCTGCCATGCTGCACAGCACTATGGCATGGGAAGTACTACACCTACAGAAATAGCACCTGTTCATCCAGATAGGGTCTTGGAGAACCTAAAAACACTCCCTTCCCCCTAGCAGGTACACTTAGCAATATATCCATGAACACTACAGGGCCCCTGTAATACCAACTATGCAGGTACAAGCTGCACTCTCTAAAGCCACACATACAGCTTTCATGTGACCTGTCAACATCCCAGGGTGTATCCTACACAAATGTAAGAACAATCAGCTATCCACATGCACATCATGTTCAATCAAAGCTCTATGTCAGGCTGTGTACACACCGACTGGTGCACAGCAACAGTTATCACACCCCACAAAGGGGGAGACACCATTGATAATGGGAAATAGTGCACAACTACCCTGCTGAGTCTGGTCTGTAAGGCATGAACCGTGATCAATGTATCTGATGTACTCAGTACAGATGTAGATGACATTAGGGTTGACTGACACTGCATATCATGACCTTGCCAGGTCGTAGGACACCATCACCCATACTGTGTTACAGCTACACTCAGTAAACTAGGTGTATATTCCTATGTCACAGGAGTGGTTGGCAACTGGACTGCTGGCAGAACCAACACTAGCGAAGGTGTCTGACTAATACACTCACATCAAACCAATGTCATCCACAGTAATACAAGGTTCATTCCTGGTACACCCCCTCTTTGTTATGTACACCACACAGACTAACACAGAAAGCATCAGCCTACTGATGTTTGCAAATGACTATGAACTAGGAGCAATAGTTGACTCAATGTGCGCTGCGTTCTACATACAGAAGGGCCTTAGTGTGTCAGACGTGTGGTGTGTGAAGTATGGCCACAATCTGACAGCTAAGTATTGCATTGTCATCCCCTATGTTACAAACCCTGTACCCATGAACTACCACCTAGGCAGAGGTCAACATAATGGCAACTGTGTGTATGGGATGCAGCTGGATAGTACTCTTTCCTTTGATAGGTACTTCACCACACCAGACAGGTAGTCATATGTGGCACCCCTAATCATGACAGGGTGACATCCAGGAATATAGAGATAATTGCTCAGCCATACTCAACACCCATGTGACCCATAATAGATCACATATTTCCTTTAAGGATTATTGCCCATGTGTAGATGGCCTATACTGCCCTTCCCAATCCCAAGCTGCACTATATAGCATGCAGCCTACCCTGAATAAAGCCATGTCCAACCCAGAGGTGTTGGACATGCTACACTTAACACATCCTGATCCCAAATAAACACATACTTCATGGACATCCACCTTTCTAGTACAAGGATCACAACATGCCTGACAGATCTCTGTCCCATACACTTAACATACTCTTCCCATACTTTGCATCCCTGTCCAGCAAAGCTGCACATCGCCCCTCTCTGTGACATGGTGTGATGACCGCATGCCAAATATATCAGTAACCCTGTGGATCAGTTCTGTGACACTGCTTGAACTGGCCACTGAAACTTACCTGTCTATTGCCTACAGCTAGGTAACGTGTCTGCCTAGGCTCATAAATGGCCCAGGGCATATAGCCTACTAGATCACTATGACCATACATGCTATAGTTGATATCCAACCCTGCAAATACCACTGGGTTAGCTATTGTCCCATGTGTTACACATGCAACACAGGTAATGCATGGCAGGATGCTACACAGCTGTACATTGCCATGTAGCTGTATGTGGCAAAACGCATACATGTAAAACTTTCCGTGAGCAAGTCTGCAGGGTCACACATCATATCCCTTAAGGCTGTGCATGAATATATATGTGACATATGCACATCATTATGGTTGATTGCATTAATGTGAACACATCCAGGCATGTGCTGATAGTTAAAGACACCAGTACAGGCAAACAGACATGCCGACGTCAAGACACCATCCACATGGTGTATGAGCAATATCATCACATGACACACACATGTATGGTGATAACATCACATCACCAGTAAGTGTCAAACATGTGTGACTTATACATGTCAGTGGTGTTAGTGTCATGTAGATTTGCAAAGACATATTTGTAATCTTAATAAATGTGATACACATGTATATTCAGCTGTACTTCTATACTTTTCTGTGAGTTACAGTGACCTGTCTCCATCATTATGTCTTTGAGGTATGCCACATAGCAGGCTGCCGGTGTACAGCCGCTTGGAGGATGAGGTCCTCATCCCATACCTCCTCAACAACCATACAACACTCTTAAACCATGTGCCACAGGATACACAGCAGTGGGATGCCCTGTGGGAGGAACTCTGCAGGAGGGTAAATGATGTTGGCGGTCACAATTGCACCTATCAGCAGATGCGCCGACATTGCACTAAACTCATAAGATGGGTGAAACAGAATGCTAATGCAATTGCCAGGGAACAAGGTGCAACAGGTGGGGGGGCACTCACCCAGCCCCCACTCACATGTTCCGAGTAGCTACTGGCCAACCTGGGGACACCTGCAGACCTCCATCCACAAGCTTTAGCTGGTATTGTGGAGGTGGGTGTCACTCAACCACTGAGCCTGGAGTTGCCTGGTACGTCACTACTGCACATATAACACAACTATATTTCACATAGTTACATGTGTTACTGTACAGTATGTAATGTAACATCATATGCAAGGCATGTATGCACACATGCCACATACTATAGTCTGCTACTCTATGTATGCACAGATGTGCATACTCCATAGTATAGTGTATTGTACTGGATTATGTGCTAACATGGACATTGCACCCTGTAGCTATCACACAGGTGTTGATAATGATCTTACTGCTGTGACACTCCTGTTTAGGTACCTCTGGCATTTTGCAGTGACAGCCACCTGTGTCAGGTGAGATTGTTATTATTTACCAGGCTTGATAATGCATGGATCATATTAATTGCATGCTATCTGCCATAACACACACACACACACATAATGTATGGTGGTCCTGTTAATAGACACTGGTCAGACCTGCAATGCATCACAGTGGTTATCCATGTGAAACAATTGAAGACTATATGAAAAACCTACACTAAACCTTCCAAACTGTCATTGCCAGATGTGTGAACAACAGTGAATACAATGGTGTAGGTGTGTTTCACTGTAGGGACAGGTACTACATATCAGCATTACAGATGTTGTGAATACGTATAGTACTGTACAGAGAGCATATGTGTGCACACACTCTAAATGTGTTGGAGCTGGAGTATGACTGGCCCACAGGATACACCCTTGTGGTTTATACCCTTGCTATGAATGTCACACAATGTCATGTGCTATCTGATATGTCCATGACATGTAGTGGGCTGACTGCAACAATGCTCAACTATCCTGAAAAACATGTCTAACATCCCATACATACCACCCTTTGTCTGTATAACCCTCTCCTCAGTGGAGCATATGACATATATGGATGTATGTCATATGGGATAACACTGACATATGAAATAAGATGGCCATCACAACCATTGGACAGAACATGTTTACCAATGGCCATGGAGGATGGCCAGGGACATGAAGCAACACACACAGTAGAAGTGATGTACATGGGTTTACACCCTGTTGTACATTGGCTTGACTCAATACCACTAAGGCCATTGTGTAATGGTGATATTGCAGATGTAAAACACTAAACATCATACAGGCCTGTGCACAGCATGTGTAGGCATAACATGAAACCACCATATAATATGTCTTGAACATCTTGAGTGTGTCACGACATGAAAGCATTCACCTATACAGTATCCAAATACATACATGTGTTGCACAACATACACATACAACCACATCAGGCCACAGATACAGTACATTCACCTTGCTAGTATCACTGTCATGCCTGCTCCTCATGTGTGTGAGGTACACAGATGGCATGTGGGACATAGAGTACTGCTAAGTTAGCCATGTGTGGGCATAGTTGCCAGGCATCAGGAATATGGTTGCAGATGTGCAGGGGTGTCATCCGTATACCCTTCTGCGACCTGTGTCACACATTCCACATTAGGGTTTAGTGTGTATATACCTCAGTGACGTGGGTCACATTCCACATTAGATATGTATTGTACGTGAACATAGTCATGGCTATGAACTGTGTCAGTAGCTCACACTGTATAGCAATTGTGAAGCACATGATGCCCTGCAATGGCTATGCACATCAGCTCAATGTGCAGTATGTCATTGCATATTTGTAGGGTGGACAGACAACATTGCATCAGCTGGAGGCCCATGTTAGTATAACATGTCCCTGCATTGGGACACCATTATTGCACTGTAGATTGGAATGGACACCATTTTGTTACACATGTATGCATGTCATTCAACACGTCAGCAGAAGACATGTCATACTACATGTGATTGGCAAGGTCATACACCACACAGCAGGCCAGTGTACTGTAAACCTGTGTTGGTCTGTGGCACCATTGCAAAGTAGGGAAAGCCATGTCAAACATGTGTGTACAGACACATGCACAATGTCTACACTCAGCTCAGGGGTAGGTGGAATAATGTTGAACAGACATGCACTGCTTTGGGGGAGATATGCAAGCTAGGGCTCAGGTAAACATAGTATGCAGTCAACATACCCTACTGCTCATGTCCTCACACATAGGGGCAGTGGCCAACACAAAGCATCAGTGGCAGATGTACAAAGGTCAGCGATGGTCTGTTAACATGTGATGTATGTTGCACACACCATGGCAGTGTGGAGCAATGGTGCAAAGTGCATGCATTGTGTTGCAGGTATAGGGCATAGGCTACTAACACAAATGGTGCAATAAAGTATCTATGCTAACCACCAATATAACTGTGTAAGGTGCATGCCGTGTGCTATAACACATGCATGCTGTTGTGTGCAACTCAGGGATGTATGATAACTATTACTATAATTGTCTAAGCTGAAACTATAATTGTCTAAGCTGAATGCCATCTGCCATATTACCTGCATGTAGCGTGTATGTCTGTGTGTCTGTATGTCTGTGTACATCTGTTTGTCTGTGTGTCTGTGTGTGTCTGTCTGTCTGTGTGTGTCTGTGTGTGTCTGTGTGTGTCTGTCTGGTATAACTTGTAATGTACAGTTCTTGTCTTCCCTTCACAGGTGTTGATGTAGGTGCATTGCCCTCCTGTGGTCCATCTAATGATAGTGTCCCCACAGACTCTAGCTGTGATTATGATAGTATGATTGAGGCACAGGCAGGGTTGTCAGGGGCTGAATCTGTGCCATTGGTTGCTATTCCACCTGTCTCCCCCTCATCCTTGCACACAGTTCCCCTGTCTACACATACCACATCACCACTGGCCATAGAGGAAGGACAGTTGGTGGGTGGTAGCATGGAACAGGGAAGTGTGGAGACTATGGAAGGTGTGCCTGCACACCATGATCCCAGTCAACTGACTAGTGATGACCCACACAGGCATGTGCCCAGCGCTGCTCGTAGGATGACCACTGGCCAACATGCTCCTGCGAGACAAAGCACATCAGCTAGAGTCACCAGACGTATGTTTCGGGCTGCAATGGAGGCACAGGCACGTGCTGAATGCCACAACAGATAAGGTCTGAACATTCAGAGGGCTGCTGTCCTTTCTTTAACTGACAACATCTAGGCACTTGCAAATGCTCACCATCATCTTGCAGATGTTTTGGACAGACAATTGGTTGACATGGTGGGAGTCCTTGACCATGGCATGTCAATCCTCAAGCGTGAAATGTCTGTGCTGGAACATCTGGTGGGAGTGAGGCATCGGGCACATGGACGTAGGTCAGCTACATCAGCTGTTCATAGGTTCATAGGTTCATACTAGGCTATCTGCCCTAGGGCATTTATAAGCCTAGCCAGAATGTGTTTGGCTTTCGCCACCCATTTTAAATTTATATTTTTATATTGCTATGCCCTTTTTTGAGGTTAGTATACTGTGCCTCTGTCTAACAGTGACACAGAAGTGATACCCGGGGTAAACCTACAATCTCCCAGCCACTTATCAAGATTCCTCTTGAAGAGAGTCAATGAGGGACTCTGCCTAACCTGGACTGGGATTTTATCCAGAGTGAAGGGAGCCTCTGGGTTATGAATCTGTCCCTCCAGCATGTCCTAATTATTTCAGTGCTGAGGTTCAAGTCTCTCGAGCGCGTAGCTCGATGGGATTTGGATTTTCTGAGGTGCAGCATGTCCATTAATTCCGGGTTGGACATGGCTTTATACGTCAGGCACAGATCGCCTCTGAACAGACGGTATGCCACTGAGTAGAGCTGGAGTTTCTTTAACTGGGCAGCATATGGCATCTGTTTGTGCCCTTTGATCCTCTTGGTGATGTACTTTTGGGGTCTCTCCAGTTGTTGCAGGTGTCTGGTAAGGTACATCCAAAAAGGGGCATTGTACTCAATTATGGGCCTGATGAGGGATGAGTAAAGAGGCACGATGACGTCCCCTGATCTAGATGTGAATCCCTTCATGATTAGGTGGGCTATATAAAATGTTTGTCTAACCACTTTGGCCACGTGGTTGTCAAATGAGAGATTGCTATCAACTTGGGTCCCCAGGTCCCTAATTACTTCTTCTGTACTTAATGGATTACCACCTATGTGGTAATTTGTAGGCACTTTGTTTTTGCCAAAGGGGATGACTATACACTTTTTGGCATTTAGCTTGAGGCCATGGCTCTGGCACCAGTTGTCTGTTTCTATGAGGCCCTTTTGGAGGATGCTTGTGTCGACTGAAGAGTCAATTATGGCACCCAGTTTGCAGTCATCTGTGAACTTGGTCAGCCACAGTCCTTCTGTGTTGGCCTGTACCTCCGAGAAATATATACCAAACAAGAGAGGTCCCAGGACTGAGCCTTGTGGGACACCACTTGTAACTGACTTGGAGTCTGACATGGCTCCAGCAATTCTAACCATGTGGGTTCTGTCCTTGAGCCAGTTTGCAATCCATCTAGTGACATAGGGGTTTATATTTAAGCTGGTGAGCTTATCTATAATGCCAGTGGGGTATTGTATCAAAGGCTTTTGCGAGGTCCAGGTAGGCTGTGTGGACCACCTTCCCCTCGTCAATGGCCTTGGTGACTGTTTCAAAGAAATCAACCAGGTTTAAGAGGCAGGATCTGGCTTTAACAAAGCCGAACTGGGTAGGATCCAGTTTTTGTAGGTCCCCAATATCTTTATTTATGAGGTCCATGATGATCCTTTCCATAGCTTTGCAGACCAAGCTAGTCAGGCTTATGGGGTGATAGTTTCCAGGATCCGTTGAGGCACCACCTTTATGGAGAGGGACCACTGTTGCTATATGCCACTCTTTGGGCACATATCCTGTAGTAAGGCTGAGATTGAACAGTAGTTTTATGTTTGGGTTTAGCTCTTCTTGGAGTTCATGTAGGACGCAGCCCGGGACACCATCTGGTCCCATTGATGCTGTGTTTTGCTTTGGAGAGGGTGGCTCTTACCTGAGCATCTCAGATGTCCGGGGGCAGCACTCTGCTGGGATAGATATTTGCCCTTTTGGTGAGGGGGGGGGAGTTTGTGCTGAACCTGTCAGCTAGGATGTTGGCAATGTCTGTGGGTCATTTTGGACTAATTCTGAGCATATCTGGGAATTACCACCCAGGTTCCTAACATAACTAAAGAAAGCCTTGTGATTATCCTTAGTGTCCTGTGCAATTTTTCTCTCGAAGCTAGCCTTAGACAATTTTATGTGTGCCCGTAGTTTTTTGCTAATACTGATCAGTGATGCCTTCCCTTTTTTGGGATTTTGCTCTATCATTTAGTAGCTTCCTCCTTCTATTGTATAGTTTGTTTATGGCTGGGGCCCACCAGACAGGACGTCTGCCTTTGGAGGATTGGGTCTTGGTTTTATTTGGGATCGCATGATCCATGCATTCCTGAAGGTATTCACAGAATGTGTTTATAAAGGATTCTGCGGTCTGGGCCGTATTTTCCACAGGCCCGGGGGCTTTGAAGGATTCCACCTCAGTTTTGAGGAGTGTGAAATTTGCTTTAGAGAAGTTTTTCACAGTGGTTTTCTGGGCAGGGGGTGGGGTTGGGATGTGAATATCCAGTGAGATTAGTTTATGGTCTGATCTTACCAGTGAGGGATAGACTTCTGGTCTGGAGCATAGAGTCCTTATGTTGGTGATGATCAGGTCCAGTATGTTTTCCCCTCTTGTGGGAGTGGTAACAAGTTGTTCCATAGCATTTGAGTTTATAAATTCTAGGAACCTTTGGGCTAGGGTGTTGGAGCTAGAGTAATGCTCCCAGTCTATGTTTGGGTAGTTGAAGTCGCCCAATATAATGATGTTTGGAGAGACCTTCATATTTTCCAGTGTTCTCAGGAAGGCTGAGTGGGGTTCCTGGGGTTGGGAGGGTGGTCTGTAGCAGGCTATAAACTGGAAGGCAGTTTTACCCACTGTTAGTTGCACATGGATAGTCTCTGATGCTTCGTGCTTTGCCACCAACCTGGAGGTGTGGGTATCTTTGATGAATATCGATACTCCCCCTTCTTTTGTGGTTCGGTCCAAGTTTTGGGGCCGAAAAGCATGGTATGAGGTATAACCTGTTGAAGGTCTACATGAACATGCTACTGCACATGCCCACTCCCATTGTGGCGGTAGCAGCAGCAGTGCAGCTGGTGCTGTGCAGTACACACCAGGACACAGCAGGCTATGTGCACATAGTCCTGGATGGTCCCAACAGGGACTTGATTCCAGTAGACATGTTTCATCATACAGTACCCAATCTGGACCTCTGCCTGGTAATGCCCATGCAACCCCCATGAACTGTGAAACCTGTCTTGTACAGTCTACAGCTGTCAGAAATACCCCTGTGTAGGCCAGCCACATGCCAGACCTGTGTGCATGCATACACACACACACACACACACACACACCGGAAACACATGTAGGGCATCTCAACACACACACGCATAACTTCTACACATGCCCAGTGATATCACAGGCCCTAACACACACATGATGTTATCCAATAGCGCAGCCTAGGCCTCTGGCAAACATTATCACCCAGTGCATATAATGATGCCTGTGCCGCATCCCTGTCATCCAAACCATCGGTGCAGGGACATGCTCATATGGTCTTATACACAGGGTGAACATACTAGGTAGACAATTGTAGATTAATATTGTTGAGTAGTGTTGACAGGCAGCAGACATACCATGTATTACAGATTACACATGTAGAGGTAGTCAGAAAGGCCTAAGATCGAGGACATCAACAGGGATACTACAGTGCAGTGAGTGTATGTGGGAAGGGGGGGGGTCCATCAGTAGGCTATGTAACAACAGGTCACACCCCAGGGTATACATGTTAACAGGCAGTTAGAATGCCTGTCTACGACTGATGATATCAACAGGAATGCTAGATTGCATTGAGTGGATGGGGGAGGGGGCATTAACATTTCACTATGGTAAAATACAGCCTCACTCCAGGGACTGGACAGCCATACACACGGACAGCCATACACACACACACACACACACACACACACACACACACACACACACACACACACACACACACACACACACACACACACACTGTGGCATTCACAAAGATATACACCTATGTCACACACATGCAGGCACTTTACATTTGGT
>NW_025049730.1:0-11685 GCF_019279795.1 Protopterus annectens
TGTTATTCAGCAAATGTAGTTTATGTGGCTACATGTACACAATGTCCTGCTTTCTATATAGGAAAGACTTGCAGGGCATTAAGGGAATGGATCATTGAACATCAGTCAGATATAAGACTAGGTAAAATGACTAACGCATTGTATAGGCACATTGATAGTAACAGTGGGCATGGATTTAAGTTTAGCGTCCTACAACAGATAATATTGGATAAATTAGGTAGGAAATTAGATGTACATTTAGACATAGCTGAGATGAGGTGGCAGTTGTTAACTAATGCACAGGAAGCCCTTGAATTAACGACTGTATTTCCATAATGCCTATTTTAAAGTTAAAAAGTATGTTGGGGTGACATAATATTTGATTCATAATATTTGATTCATTAATTATTTATCATATTGTATAATTTCTATAGATATATATACATATATACGTTCATTCTTTATGTTCATTTTTAAACATTTTAGTATAGTAGTAATAATGTTTTTTTATTCATATCTCATTTAATTACTTCTCATTCATTTATTCACCATCTGTTTATTTATTCATTCACCCATTCATTTATTCATTTATTTATTTATTCATTTATTCACTCATCCATCTTTTCATATATATATATATTTTTACTAGTATTTGCATATAAAGGTGTTGTAATATTGTCTGGAAAGTATTTTGACCTTTCCTTCTGCTGTACGCTGTCTTTTTAAATGGTTAAATGTTTAATTGTATTGAGGGGTGTCAACCTTTTTGGGCTGACGATGATGTCAATTTTAAGGTGTATATAAGGAATTTTATTTTCATTCATTAAGTGTTCTGATGAAGTTGGATTAAAGACGAAACCTAGGTAAACTCGTGTGGTTCTGTGTTCACTCAAGTGTGCAAGCCTGTGTAAAGTATTTAGTGTGCTTTTTCTGCTATCTGCCTAAAAAGAAAAAAAAAAGAAAAATTATCCTTGTTTCCCTCTTTTTCTGAACTAGAATAGTCCTTGATACAGGTTTTGCTGTATTCTGGACTTTAGTGCAGTTCCAGTGTTGTCCATATCCTTACTTGGATAGGAGGAAGCTTCTCTGTTCACCAGTGGGAGTGGGAAGCTTTGACCAGCCTATCTGTCACTGGAGGAGTGGTCTCAGCCCAGAAACTTGTTGTTTATTGGCCGTTTTGGGCTAATTCCTAGCTCTTTCAATTCCCCTGCTTAAAAACCTGCTTGGTGCGGTTTTTGCACTTGTTCTGGCTCATCAAAGCTCCTCGTGGTACTGCAGAGTGGTGCTAGCAGCAGAGAGATGAAAAAGAGTGACTGCTACCTGATTTAAGTACCTTTTTTCGCCTTTTACCTTTGCGACTGCTTATTCTCGACGAAAAGTGAGTTGAAACTGCTCATTTGCTTAAAATAAGATTGTTACTGCAATTATTATTACCTGCACTTTGAAATGGTCTTTTTTTCTGTTGAATTAACTGCTGAGGCTGCTCACACAATTGTGCTAGCCTGTGTAAAGTATTTACTGTGCTTTTTCTGCTATCTGCCTAAAAGAAAAAAAAAATCCTTGTTTCCCGCCTTTTCTGAACTAGAATAGTCCTTAATACAGGTTTTGCTGTATTCTGGACTTTAGTGCAGTTCCCGTGTTGCCCATATCCTTACTTAGATAGGAGGAAGCTTCTCTGTTCACCAGTGGGAGTGGGGAGCTTTGAGCAGCCTATCTGTCGCTGGAGGAGTGGTCTCAGCCCAGAAACTTGTTGTTTATTGGCTGTTTTAGCCTAATTCCTAGCTCTTTCAAGTCCCCTGCTTAAAAACCCGCTTGGCGCAGTTTTTGCACTTGTTCTGACTCAGCAAAGCTCCTCGTGGTCCTGCAGAGTGGCGCTAGCAGCAGAGAGATGAAAAAGAGTGACTGCTACCTGATTTAAGTACCTTTTTTCTGCTTTTACCTTTGCGACTGCTTATTCTCGCGGAAAAGCGAGTTGAAACTGCTCGTTTGCTTAAAATAAGATTGTTACTGCAATTATTATTACCTGCACTTTGAAATTGAATTTTTCTGTTGAATTAACTGTTGAGGCTGCTCACTCAAGTGCGCTAGCCTGTGTAAAGTATTTAGTGTGCTTTTTCTGCTATCTGCCTAAAAAGAAAAAAAAAAGAAAAATTATCCTTGTTTCCCTCTTTTTCTGAACTAGAATAGTCCTTAATACAGGTTTTGCTGTATTCTGGACTTTAGTGCAGTTCCAGTGTTGTCCATATCCTTACTTGGATAGGAGGAAGCTTCTTTGTTCACCAGTGGGAGTTGGAAGCTTTGACCAGCCTATCTGTCACTGGAGGAGTGGTCTCAGCCCAGAAACTTGTTGTTTATTGGCCGTTTTGGGCTAATTCCTAGCTCTTTCAATTCCCCTGCTTAAAAACCCGCTTGGTGCGGTTTTTGCACTTGTTCTGGCTCATCAAAGCTCCTCGTGGTACTGCAGAGTGGTGCTAGCAGCAGAGAGATGAAAAAGAATGACTGCTACCTGATTTAAGTACCTTTTTTCTGCTTTTACCTTTGCGACTGCTTATTCTCGCGGAAAAGCGAGTTGAAACTGCTCGTTTGCTTAAAATAAGATTGTTACTGCAATTATTATTACCTGCACTTTGAAATTGCCTTTTTTCTGTTGAATTAACTGTTGAGGCTGCTCACTCAAGTGCGCTAGCCTGTGTAAATCTTTACTGTGCTTTTTCTGCTATCTGCCTAAAAAGAAAAAAAAAAAAAATCCTTGTTTCCCACCTTTTCTGTACTAGAATATTCCTTAATACAGGTTTTGCTGTATTCTGGACTTTAGTGCAGTTCCTGTGTTGCCCATATCCTTACTTGGATAGGAGGAAGCTTCTCTGTCCACCAGTGGGAGTGGGGAGCTTTGAGCAGCCTATCTGTCCCTGGAGGAGTGGTCTCAGCCCAGAAACATGTTGTTTATTGGCTGTTTTGGGCTAATTCCTAGCTCTTTCAAGTCCCCTGCTTAAAAACCCACTTGGCTCGGTTTTTGCATTTGTTCCGACTCAGCAAAGCTCCTCATGGTCCTGCAGAGTGGTGCTAGCAGCAGAGAGATGAAAAACAGTGACTGCTAGCTGATTTAAGTACCTTTTTGCTGCTTTTACCTTTGCGACTGCTTATTCTCGCCGAAAAGTGAGTTGAAACTGCTCGTTTGCTTAAAATAAGATTGTTAGTGCAATTATTATTACCAGCACTTTGAAATTGCCTTTTTTCTGTTGAATTAACTGTTGAGGCTGCTCACTCAACTGCGCTAGCCTGTGTTATGTATTTACTGTGCTTTTTCTGCTATCTGCCTAAAAAGAAAAAATAACAAAAAAATCCTTGTTTCCCGCCATTTCTGAACTAGAATAGTCCTTAATAGAGGTTTTGCTGTATTCTGGACTTTAGTGCAGTTCCTGTGTTGCCCATATCCTTACTTGGATAAAAGGAAGCTTCTCTGTTCACCAGTGGGAGTGGGGAGCTTTGAGCAGCCTATCTGTCCCTGGAGGAGTGATCTCAGCCCAGAAACGTGTTTTTTATTGGCCATTTTGGGCTAATTCATAGCTCTTTCATGTCCCCTGCTTAAAAACCTGCTTGGCGCGGTTTTTGCGCTGGTTCTGACTCAGCAAAGCTCCTCGTGGTCCTGCAGAGTGGTGATAGCAGCAGGAGACGAAAAAGAGTGACTGCTACCTGATTTAAGTACCTTTTTTCTCCGTTTACCTTTGCAACTGCTTATTCTTGCCGAAAAGCGAGTTGAAACTGCTCGTTTGCTTAAAATAAGATTGTTACTGCAATTATTATTGCCTGCACTTTGAAATTGCCTTTTTTCTGTTGAATTAACTTTTGAGGCTGCTCACTTAAGTGCGCTAGCCTGTGTAAAGTATTTACTGTGCTTTTTCTGCTATCTGCCTAAAAAGAAAAAAAAAATCCTTGCTTCCCACCTTTTCTGAACTAGAATATTCCTTAATACAGGTTTTGCTGTATTCTGGACTTTAGTGCAGTTCCTGTGTTGCCCATATCCTTACTTTGATAGGAGGAAGCTTCTCTGTTCACCAGTGGGAGTGGGGAGCTTTGAGCAGCCTATCTGTCCCTGGAGGAGTGGTATCAGCCCAGAAACGTATTGTTTATTGGCTGTTTTGGGCTAATTCCTAGCTCTTTCAAGTCCCCTGCTTAAAAACCCGCTTGGTGCGGTTTTTGCACTTGTTCTGGCTCATGAAAGCTCCTCGTGGTACTGCAGAGTGGTGCTAGCAGCAGAGAGACGAAAAAGAGTAACTGCTACCTGATTTAAGTACCTTTTTTCGCCTTTTACCTTTGCGACTGCTTATTCTCAATGAAAAGCGAGTTGAAACTGCTCGTTTGCTTAAAATAAGATTGTTACTGCAATTATTATTACCTGCACTTTGAAATTGATTTTTTCTGTTGAATTAACTGCTGAGGCTGCTCACACAATTGTGCTAGCCTGTATAAAGTATTTACTGTGCTTTTTCTGCTATCTGCCTAAAAAGAAAAAAAAAACAAAAAAAATTATTGTTTCCAGCCTTTTCTGAACTAGAATAGTCCTTAATACAGGTTTTGCTGTATTCTGGACTTTAGTGCAGTTCCAGTGTTGTCCATATCTTTACTTTTATAGGAGGAAGCTTCTGTGTTCACCAGTGGGAGTGGGAAGCTTTGACCAGCCTCTCTGTCACTGGAGGAGTGGTCTCAGCCCAGAAAATTGTTGTTTATTGGCCGTTTTGGGCTAATTCCTAGCTCTTTCAATTCCCCTGCTTAAAAACCCGCTTGGTGCGTTTTTTTCACTTGTTCTGGCTCATCAAAGCTCCTCGTGGTACTGCAGAGTGGCGCTAGCAGCAGAGAGATGAAAAAGAGTGACTGCTACCTGATTTAAGTACCTTTTTTCGCCTTTTACGTTTGCAACTGCTTATTCTCAACGAAAAGTGAGTTGAAACTGCTCATTTGCTTAAAATAAGATTGTTACTGCAATTATTATTACCTGCACTTTGAAATGGTCTTTTTTTCTGTTGAATTAACTGCTGAGGCTGCTCACGCAATTGTGCTAGCCTGTGTAAAGTGTTTACTGTGCTTTTTTTGCTATCTGCCTAAAAAAAAAAAATCCTTGTTTCCCTCTTTTTCTGAACTAGAATAGTCCTTAATACAGGTTTTGCTGTATTCTGGACTTTAGTGCAGTTCCAGTGTTGTCCATATCCTTACTTGGATAGGAGGAAGCTTCTTTGTTCACCAGTGGGAGTGGGGAGCTTTGAGCAGCCTATCTATCCCTGGAGGATTGGTCTCAGCCCAGAAACGTGTTGTTTATTGGCTGTTTTGGGCTAATTCCTAGCTCTTTCATGTCCCTTGCGTAAAAACCCACTTGGTGGAGTTTTTGCTCTTGTTCCGACTCAGCAAAGCTCCTCATGGTCCTGCAGAGTAGTGCTAGCAGCAGAGAGATGAAAAAGAGTGACTGCTACCTGATTTAAGTACCTTTTTTCGCCTTTTACCTTTGCAACTGCTTATTCTCAACGAAAAGTGAGTTGAAACTGCTAATTTACTTAAAATAAGATTGTTACTGCAATTATTATTACCTGCACTTTGAAATGGTCTTTTTTTCTGTTGAATTGATTGCTGAGGCTGCTCACGCAATTATGCTAGCCTGTGTAAAGTGTTTACTGTGCTTTTTCTGCTATCTGCCTAAAAAGAAAAACAATCCTTGTTTCCCGCCTTTTCTGAACTAGAATAGTCCTTAATACAGGTTTTGCTGTATTCTGGACTTTAGTGCAGTTCCCGTGTTGCCCATATCCTTACTTAGATAGGAAGAAGGTTCTCTATTCACCAGTGGGAGTGGGGAGCTTTGAGCAGCCTATCTGTTGCTGGAGGAGTGGTCTCAGCCCAGAAACTTGTTGTTTATTGGCCATTTTAGCCTAATTCCTAGCTCTTTCAAGTCCCCTGCTTAAAAACCCACTTGGCGCAGTTTTTGCACTTGTTCCGACTCAGCAAAGCTCCTCGTGGTCCTGCAGAGTGGTGCTAGCAGCAGAGAGATGAAAAAGAGTGACTGCTACCTGATTTAAGTACCTTTTTTCTGCTTTTACCTTTGCGACTGCTTATTCTCGCGGAAAAGTGAGTTGAAACTGCTCGTTTGCTTAAAATAAGATTGTTACTGCAATTATTATTACCTGCACTTTGAAATTGAATTTTTCTGTTGAATTAACTGTTGAGGCTGCTCACTCAAGTGCGCTAGCCTGTGTAAAGTATTTAGTGTGCTTTTTCTGCTATCTGCCTAAAAAGAAAAAAAAAAGAAAAATTATCCTTGTTTCCCTCTTTTTCTGAACTAGAATAGTCATTAATACAGGTTTTGCTGTATTCTGGACTTTAGTGCAGTTCCAGTGTTGTCCATATCCTTACTTGGATAGGAGGAAGCTTCTTTGTTCACCAGTGGGAGTGGGGAGCTTTGAGCAGCCTATCTATCCCTGGAGGATTGGTCTCAGCCCAGAAACGTGTTGTTTATTGGCTGTTTTGGGCTAATTCCTAGCTGTTTCACGTCCCTTGCGTAAAAACCCACTTGGTGGAGTTTTTGCTCTTGTTCCGACTCAGCAAAGCTCCTCATGGTCCTGCAGAGTGGTGCTAGCAGCAGAGAGACGAAAAAGAGTGACTGCTACCTGATTTAAGTACCTTTTTTCTGCTTTTACTTTTATGACTGCTTATTCTCGCCGAAAAGCCAGTTGAAACTGCTCATTTTCTTAAATAAGATTGTTAATGCAATTATTATTAGCTGCACTTTGAAATTGCTTTTTTTCTGTTGAATTAACTGTTGAGGCTACTCACTCAAATGCGCTAGCCTATGTAAAGTATTTACTGTGCTTTTTCTGCTATCTGCCTAAAAAGAAAAAAAAATATCCTTGTTTCCCGCCTTTTCTGAACTAGAATAGTCCTTAATACAGGTTTTGCTGTATTCTGGACTTTAGTGCAGTTCCTGAGGTGCCATATCCTTACTTGGATAGGAGGAAGCTTCTATGTTAACCAGTGGGAATGGGGAGCTTTCAGCAGCCTATCTGTCCCTGGAGGAGTGGTTTCTGCCCAGAAACTTTTTTTTTATTGGCCGTTTTGGTCTAATTCCTAGCTCTTGCAAGTCCTCTGCTTAAAAACCCACTTTGCGCGGTTTTTGGACTTGTTCCGACTCAGCAAAGCTCCTCGTGGTCCTGCAGAGTGGTGAAAGCAGCAGGAGACAAAAAAGAGTGACTGCTACCTGATTTAAGTACCTTTTTTCTCCGTTTACCTTTGCAACTGCTTATTCTCACCGAAAAGCGAGTTGAAACTGCTCGTTTGCTTAAAATAAGATTGTTACTGCAATTATTATTGCCTGCACTTTGAAACTGCCGATTTTTCTGTTGAATTAACTTTTGAGGCTGCTCACTTAAGTGCGCTAGCCTGTGTAAAGTATTTACTGTGCTTTTTCTGCTATCTGCCTAAAAAGAAAAAAAAAAACAAAAAAATCCTTGTTTCCCACCTTTTCTGAACTAGAATATTCCTTAATACAGGTTTTGCTGTATTCTGGACTTTAGTGCAGTTCCTGTGTTGCCCATATCCTTACCTGGATAGGAGGAAGCTTCTCTGTTCACCAGTGGGAGTGGGGAGCTTTGAGCAGCCTATCTGTCCCTGGAGGAGTGGTATCAGCCCAGAAACGTATTGTTTATTGGCTGTTTTGGGCTAATTCCTAGCTCTTTCAAGTCCCCTGCTTAAAAACCCACTAGGTACGGTTTTTGCACTTGTTCTGGCTCATGAAAGCTCCTCGTGGTACTGCAGAGTGGTGCTAGCAGCAGAGAGATGAAAAAGAGTGACTGCTACCTGATTTATGTACCTTTTTTCACCTTTTACCCTTGCGACTGCTTATTCTCGATGAAAAGCGAATTGAAACTGCTCATTTGCTTAAAATAAGATTGTTACTGCAATTATTATTACCTGCACTTTGAAATTGTCTTTTTTCTGTTGAATTAACTGCTGAGGCTGCTCACACAATTGTGCTAGCCTGTGTAAAGTATTTACTGTGCTTTTTCTGCTATCTGCCTAAAAAGAAAAAACAAACAAAAAAAATCCTTGTTTCCCACCTTTTCTGTACTAGAATATTCCTTAATACAGGTTTTGCTGTATTTTGGACTTTAGAGCAGTTCCTGCATTGCCATATCCTTACTTGGATAGGAGGAAGCTTCTCTGTTCACCAGTGGGAGTGGGGAGCTTTGAGCAGCCTATCTGTCCCTGGAAGAGTGGTCTCAGCCCAGAAACTTGTTGTTTATTGGCTATTTTAGCCTAATTCCTAGCTCTTTCAAGTCCCCTGCTTAAAAACCCGCTTGGCGCAGTTTTTGCACTTGTTCCGACTCAGCAAAGCTCCTCGTGGACCTGCAGAGTGGCGCTAGCAGCAGAGAGATGAAAAAGAGTGAATGCTACCTGATTTAAGTACCTTTTTTCTACTTTTACCTTTGCGACTGCTTATTCTCGCTAAAAAGCGCGAGTTGAAACTGCTCGTTTGCTTAAAATAAGATTGTTACTGCAATTATTATTACCTGCACTTTGAAATTGCCTTTTTCTGTTGAATTAAATGTTGAGTCTGCTCACTCAAGTAAGCTAGCCTGTGTAAGGTATTTAGTGTGCTTTTTCTGCTATCTGCCTAAAAAGAAAAAAAAAACAAATAAATATCCTTGTTTCCCACCTTTTCTGAACTTGAATAGTCCTTAATACAGGTTTTGCTGTATTCTGGACTTTAGTGCAGTTCCTGTGTTGCCCATATCCTTACTTGGATAGGAGGAAGCTTCTCTGTTCACCAGTGGGAGTGGGGAGCTTTGGCAGCCTATGTGTCCCTGGAGGAGTGGTCTCAGAGCAGAAACTTCTTGTTTACTGGCCATTTTAGCCTAATTCCTAGCTCTTTCAAGTCCCCTGCTTAAAAACCCGATTGGCGCAGTTTTAGCACTTGTTCCGACTCAGCAAAGCTCTTCGTGGTCCTGCAGAGTGGTGCTAGCAGCAGAGAGACGAAAAAGAGTGACTGCTACCTGATTTAAGTACCTTTTTTCTGCTTTTACCTTTGCGACTGCGAGTTGAAACTGCTCGTTTGCTTAGAATAAGATTGTTACTGCAATTATTATTACCTGCACTTTGAAATTGTCTTTTTTCTGTTGAATTAAGTGTTGAGGCTGCTCACTCAAGTGTGCTAGCCTGTGTAAAGTATTTAGTGTTCTTGTTCTGCTATCTGCCTAAAAAGAAAAAAAAAAAAAAATCCTTGTTTCCCGCCTTTTCTGAACTAGAATAGTCATTAATACAGGTTTTGCTCTATTCTGGACTTTAATGCATTTCCTGTGTTGCCCATATCCTTATTTGGATAGGAGGAAGCTTCTCTTTTCACCAGTGTTAGTGGGGAGCTTTGAGCAGCCTATCTGTTCCTGGAGGAGTGATCTCAGCCCAGAAACGTGTTTTTTATTGGCCATTTTGGGCTAATTCATAGCTCTTTCATGTCCCCTGCTTAAAAACCTGCTTGGCGCGGTTTTTGCGCTGGTTCCGACTCAGCAAAGCTCCTCGTGGTCCTGCAGAGTGGTGATAGCAGCAGGAGATGAAAAAGAGTGACTGCTACCTGATTTAAGTACCTTTTTTCTCCGTTTACCTTTGCAACTGCTTATTCTCGCCGAAAAGCGAGTTGAAACTGCTCGTTTGCTTAAAATAAGATTGTTACTGCAATTATTATTGCCTGCACTTTGAAATTGCCTTTTTTCTGTTGAATTAACTTTTGAGGCTGCTCACTTAAGTGCGCTAGCCTGTGTAAAGTATTTACTGTGCTTTTTCTGCTATCTGCTTAAAAAGAAAAAAAAATAAATCCTTGCTTCCCACCTTTTCTGAACTAGAATATTCCTTAATACAGGTTTTGCTGTATTCTGGACTTTAGTGCAGTTCCTGTGCTGCCCATATCCTTACTTTGATAGGAGGAAGCTTCTCTGTTCACCAGTGGGAGTGGGGAGCTTTGAGCAGCCTATCTGTCCCTGGAGGAGTGGTATCAGCCGAGAAATGTATTGTTTCTTGGCTGTTTGGGGCTAATTCCTAGCTCTTTCAAGTCCCCTGCTTAAAAACCCGCTTGGTGCAGTTTTAGCACTTGTTCTGGCTCATGAAAGCACCTCGTGGTACTGCAGAGTGGTGCTAGCAGCAGAGAGATGAAAAAGAGTGACTGCTACCTGATTTAAGAACCTTTTTTCGCATTTTACCTTTGCGACTGCTTATTCTCAATGAAAAGCGAGTTGAAACTGCTCATTTGATTAAAATAAGATTGTTACTGCAATTATTATTACCTGCACGTTGAAATGGTCTTTTTTTCTTTTGAATTAACTGCTGAGGTGGCTCACGCAAATGTGCTAGCCTATGTAAAGTATTTACTGTGCTTTTTCTGCTATCTGCCTAAAAAGAAAAAAAAATCCTTGTTTCCAGCCTTTTCTGAACTAGAATAGTCCTTAATACAGGTTTTGACATATTCTGGACTTTAGTGCTGTTCCCATGTTGCCCATATCCTTACTTAGATAGGAAGAAGCTTCTCTGTTCACCAGTGGGAGTGGGGAGCTTTGAGCAGCTTATCTGTCACTGGAGGAGTGGTCTCAGCCCAGAAACTTGTTGTTTATTGGCTGTTTTAGCCTAATTCCTAGCTATTTCAAGTCCCCTGCTTAAAAACCTGCTTGGCGCGTTTTGCACTTATTCCACTCAGCAAAGCCCTCGTGGTCCAGAGTAGAAGTGGCGCTTAGCAGCAGAGAGAAAAGTGTGACTGCTACCTGATTTAAGTACCTTTTTCTGCTTTTACCTACTGCGACTGCTTATTCTCATGGAAAAGCGAGTTGAAACTGCTCGTTTGCTTAAAATAAGATTGTTACTGCAATTATTATTACCGGCTCTTTGAAATTGAAATTTTCTGTTGAATTATCTGTTGAGGCTGCTCACTCAAGTGTGCAAGCCTGTGTAAAGTATTTAGTGTGCTTTTTCTGCTATCTGCCTAAATAGAAAAATTATCCTTATTTCCCTCTTTTTCTGAACTAGAATAGTCCTTGATACAGGTTTTGCTGTATTCTGGACTTTAGTGCAGTTCTAGTGTTGTCCATATCCTTACTTTTATAGGAGGAAGCTTCTCTGTTCACCAGTGGGAGTGGGGAGCTTTGAGCAGCCTATCTGTCACTAGAAGAGTGGTCTCAGCCCAGAAACTTGTTGTTTTTTGGCTGTTTTGGGCTAATTCCTAGCTCTTTCAATTCTCTGCTTAAAAACCCGTTTTTGGTGCAGTTTTTGCACTTGTTCTGGCCCATCAAAGCTCCTCGTGGTACTGCAGAGTGGTGCTAGCAGCAGAGAGACGAAAAAGAGTGACTGCTACAATGATTTAAGTAATCTTTTTTCTCCTTTACCTTTATGGCACTGCTTATTGGCTCTCGATGAAAGCTTAGTGCTGAAACTGCTCGCTTGCTTAAAATAAGATTGTTACTGCAATTATTATTACCGCTCTTTGAAATTCGGAAAATTTCTTGTTGAATTAACTGTTGAGGCTGCTCACCTGGCGCAAGCCTGTGTAAAGTATTTAGTGTGCTTTTCATCTGCTCTAAATAGAAAGGTAGAAAACACCACACCAAAAATCCTTGTTTCCCCTCAGCTTCTTTTCTGAACTAGAATAGTCCTTAATACAGGTTTCAGGCTGTATTCCTGGACTTTAAT
>NW_025049731.1:0-13850 GCF_019279795.1 Protopterus annectens
AGCTGGCACACTTGAATATGTAGCAATATTAGTCCATTCACAGTTTGAAAAAATGTAATTAAATTAAAAAGGACTAAAAGCAAGTGCAGAAAGGGTTTATTAGGTAGAATGCGGTAAAGAGATGTCCTGGGGGAGTGTCTTAGATCAAATCTACAGTGGGGCGGGCACTGCAAAAGCCACCAAATTTAAACTAAAAACAAGAACGGGGGGGGGGAACAGTTTCAACACAGATGTAAGGAATGTGCAAATTATAAAAAAATATATACTGTTCTCTATATATTTGCAGAGCAGTAAGACACAGTTATCTAAGCAGACAATTTAGCTCTATAATACAGAATAACACAGAAAAATATACTCAGCTCTATATACTTGCAGATAGTTCTGTAAGGCTGTCTCTCAAACTAAGGTTCCAGTTTGAATGCAGTTTGTTAATAGGTACAGAGTTTGCAGTCCTAACAGGCAGGTATGACATACCTGTGAAATATAATATGTGCAGTAATGTGTCATTGCATACCTGAAAAGATAAAGCAAGTTAAATCAAGTAAACATTCATTACTGTGCAGTATAGCTTCCAAACAGCAGGTGATGTTGTGTCTATCCACATTAACAGTCACTGTTCTGTTCTGCTCATTGTGTGAAATATGCTGTAGGTTGCACTCATGTAATGATGTTGGTATATGGATTCTGTTGTAGATGTCTGACACAGCTATCCATGCTTGTTCTGCTCATTGTGTGAAATATGCTGTAGGTTGCACTCATGTAATGATGTTGGTATATGGATTCTGTTGTAGATGTCTGACACAGCTATCCATGCTTGTTCTGCTCATTGTGTGAAATATGCTGTAGGTTGCACTCATGTAATGATGTTGGTATATGGGTTCTGTTGTAGATGTCTGACACAGCTATCCATGCTTGTTCTGCTCATTGTGTGAAATATGCTGTAGGTTGCACTCCTGTAATGATGTTGGTATATGGATTCTGTTGTAGATGTCTGACACAGCTATCCATGCTTGTTCTGCTCATTGTGTGAAATATGCTGTAGGTTGTACATATGTAATGATGTTGGTATATGGGTTCTGTTGTAGATGTGTGACACAGCTATCCATGCTTGTTCTGCTCATTGTGTGAAATATGCTGTAGGTTGCACTCATGTAATGATGTTGGTATATGGGTTCTGTTGTAGATGTGTGACACAGCTATCCATGCTTGTTCTGCTCATTGTGTGAAATATGCTGTAGGTTGCACTCATGTAATGATGTTGGTATATGGGTTCTGTTGTAGATGTCTGACACAGCTATCCATGCTTGTTCTGCTCATTGTGTGAAATATGCTGCAGGTTGCACTCCTGTAATGATGTTGGTATATGGATTCTGTTGTAGATGTCTGACACAGCTATCCATGCTTGTTCTGCTCATTGTGTGAAATATGCTGTTGGTTGCACTCCTGTAATGATGTTGGTATATGGGTTCTGTTGTAGATGTCTGACACAGCTATCCATGCTTGTTCTGCTCATTGTGTGAAATATGCTGTAGGTTGCACTCATGTAATGATGTTGGTATATGGATTCTGTTGTAGATGTCTGACACAGCTATCCATGCTTGTTCTGCTCATTGTGTGAAATATGCTGTAGGTTGCACTCATGTAATGATGTTGGTATATGTATTCTGTTGTAGATGTCTGACACAGCTATCCATGCTTGTTCTGCTCATTGTGTGAAATATGCTGTAGGTTGCACTCATGTAATGATGTTGGTATATGGGTTCTGTTGTAGATGTCTGACACAGCTATCCATGCTTGTTCTGCTCATTGTGTGAAATATGCTGTAGGTTGCACTCCTGTAATGATGTTGGTATATGTATTCTGTTGTAGATGTCTGACACAGCTATCCATGCTTGTTCTGCTCATTGTGTGAAATATGCTGTAGGTTGCACTCATGTAATGATGTTGGTATATGGATTCTGTTGTAGATGTGTGACACAGCTATCCATGCTTGTTCTGCTCATTGTGTGAAATATGCTGTAGGTTGCACTCCTGTAATGATGTTGGTATATGGGTTCTGTTGTAGATGTCTGACACAGCTATCCATGCTTGTTCTGCTCATTGTGTGAAATATGCTGTTGGTTGCACTCATGTAATGATGTTGGTATATGGATTCTGTTGTAGATGTCTGACACAGCTATCCATGCTTGTTCTGCTCATTGTGTGAAATATGCTGTTGGTTGCACTCCTGTAATGATGTTGGTATATGGGTTCTGTTGTAGATGTCTGACACAGCTATCCATGCTTGTTCTGCTCATTGTGTGAAATATGCTGTTGGTTGCACTCCTGTAATGATGTTGGTATATGGGTTCTGTTGTAGATGTGCACAGCTATCCATGCTTGTTCTGCTCATTGTGTGAAATATGCTGTTGGTTGCACTCATGTAATGATGTTGGTATATGGGTTCTGTTGTAGATGTCTGACACAGCTATCCATGCTTGTTCTGCTCATTGTGTGAAATATGCTGTTGGTTGTACTCATGTAATGATGTTGGTATATGGGTTCTGTTGTAGATGTGTGACACAGCTATCCATGCTTGTTCTGCTCATTGTGTGAAATATGCTGTTGGTTGCACTCATGTAATGATGTTGGTATATGGGTTCTGTTGTAGATGTGTGACACAGCTATCCATGCTTGTTCTGCTCATTGTGTGAAATATGCTGTAGGTTGCACTCATGTAATGATGTTGGTATATGGGTTCTGTTGTAGATGTGTGACACAGCTATCCATGCTTGTTCTGCTCATTGTGTGAAATATGCTGTTGGTTGCACTCATGTAATGATGTTGGTATATGGGTTCTGTTGTAGATGTGTGACACAGCTATCCATGCTTGTTCTGCTCATTGTGTGAAATATGCTGTTGGTTGCACTCTGTAATGATGTTGGTATATGGGTTCTGTTGTAGATGTCTGACACAGCTATCCATGCTTGTTCTGCTCATTGTGTGAAATATGCTGTAGGTTGCACTCATGTAATGATGTTGGTATATGGGTTCTGTTGTAGATGTGTGACACAGCTATCCATGCTTGTTCTGCTCATTGTGTGAAATATGCTGTTGGTTGTACATATGTAATGATGTTGGTATATGGGTTCTGTTGTAGATGTGTGACACAGCTATCCATGCTTGTTCTGCTCATTGTGTGAAATATGCTGTAGGTTGCACTCCTGTAATGATGTTGGTATATGGGTTCTGTTGTAGATGTGTGACACAGCTATCCATGCTTGTTCTGCTCATTGTGTGAAATATGCTGTTGGTTGCACTCCTGTAATGATGTTGGTATATGGGTTCTGTTGTAGATGTGTGACACAGCCATCCATGCTGCCTTTGTTCTGCTCATTGTGTGAAATATGCTGTAGGTTGCACTCCTGTAATGATGTTGGTATATGGGTTCTGTTGTAGATGTGTGACACAGCTATCCATGCTTGTTCTGCTCATTGTGTGAAATATGCTGTAGGTTGCACTCATGTAATGATGTTGGTATATGGGTTCTGTTGTAGATGTGTGACACAGCTATCCATGCTTGTTCTGCTCATTGTGTGAAATATGCTGTAGGTTGCACTCATGTAATGATGTTGGTATATGGGTTCTGTTGTAGATGTGTGACACAGCTATCCATGCTTGTTCTGCTCATTGTGTGAAATATGCTGTAGGTTGCACTCCTGTAATGATGTTGGTATATGGGTTCTGTTGTAGATGTCTGACACAGCTATCCATGCTTGTTCTGCTCATTGTGTGAAATATGCTGCAGGTTGCACTCATGTAATGATGTTGGTATATGGGTTCTGTTGTAGATGTCTGACACAGCTATCCATGCTTGTTCTGCTCATTGTGTGAAATATGCTGTAGGTTGCACTCCTGTAATGATGTTGGTATATGGGTTCTGTTGTAGATGTCTGACACAGCTATCCATGCTTGTTCTGCTCATTGTGTGAAATATGCTGTAGGTTGCACTCCTGTAATGATGTTGGTATATGGATTCTGTTGTAGATGTCTGACACAGCTATCCATGCTTGTTCTGCTCATTGTGTGAAATATGCTGTAGGTTGCACTCATGTAATGATGTTGGTATATGGGTTCTGTTGTAGATGTGTGACACAGCTATCCATGCTTGTTCTGCTCATTGTGTGAAATATGCTGTAGGTTGCACTCATGTAATGATGTTGGTATATGGGTTCTGTTGTAGATGTCTGACACAGCTATCCATGCTTGTTCTGCTCATTGTGTGAAATATGCTGTAGGTTGCACTCATGTAATGATGTTGGTATATGGGTTCTGTTGTAGATGTCTGACACAGCTATCCATGCTTGTTCTGCTCATTGTGTGAAATATGCTGTAGGTTGCACTCATGTAATGATGTTGGTATATGGGTTCTGTTGTAGATGTCTGACACAGCTATCCATGCTTGTTCTGCTCATTGTGTGAAATATGCTGTAGGTTGCACTCATGTAATGATGTTGGTATATGGGTTCTGTTGTAGATGTCTGACACAGCTATCCATGCTTGTTCTGCTCATTGTGTGAAATATGCTGTAGGTTGCACTCATGTAATGATGTTGGTATATGTATTCTGTTGTAGATGTCTGACACAGCTATCCATGCTTGTTCTGCTCATTGTGTGAAATATGCTGTAGGTTGCACTCATGTAATGATGTTGGTATATGGGTTCTGTTGTAGATGTCTGACACAGCTATCCATGCTTGTTCTGCTCATTGTGTGAAATATGCTGTAGGTTGCACTCATGTAATGATGTTGGTATATGGGTTCTGTTGTAGATGTGTGACACAGCTATCCATGCTTGTTCTGCTCATTGTGTGAAATATGCTGTTGGTTGCACTCATGTAATGATGTTGGTATATGGGTTCTGTTGTAGATGTCTGACACAGCTATCCATGCTTGTTCTGCTCATTGTGTGAAATATGCTGTAGGTTGCACTCCTGTAATGATGTTGGTATATGTATTCTGTTGTAGATGTCTGACACAGCTATCCATGCTTGTTCTGCTCATTGTGTGAAATATGCTGTAGGTTGCACTCATGTAATGATGTTGGTATATGGGTTCTGTTGTAGATGTCTGACACAGCTATCCATGCTTGTTCTGCTCATTGTGTGAAATATGCTGTAGGTTGCACTCATGTAATGATGTTGGTATATGGGTTCTGTTGTAGATGTCTGACACAGCTATCCATGCTTGTTCTGCTCATTGTGTGAAATATGCTGCAGGTTGCACTCCTGTAATGATGTTGGTATATGGGTTCTGTTGTAGATGTGTGACACAGCTATCCATGCTTGTTCTGCTCATTGTGTGAAATATGCTGTTGGTTGCACTCATGTAATGATGTTGGTATATGGGTTCTGTTGTAGATGTGTGACACAGCTATCCATGCTTGTTCTGCTCATTGTGTGAAATATGCTGTAGGTTGCACTCATGTAATGATGTTGGTATATGTATTCTGTTGTAGATGTGTGACACAGCTATCCATGCTTGTTCTGCTCATTGTGTGAAATATGCTGTTGGTTGCACTCCTGTAATGATGTTGGTATATGGGTTCTGTTGTAGATGTGTGACACAGCTATCCATGCTTGTTCTGCTCATTGTGTGAAATATGCTGTAGGTTGCACTCATGTAATGATGTTGGTATATGGGTTCTGTTGTAGATGTGTGACACAGCTATCCATGCTTGTTCTGCTCATTGTGTGAAATATGCTGTTGGTTGCACTCATGTAATGATGTTGGTATATGGGTTCTGTTGTAGATGTCTGACACAGCTATCCATGCTTGTTCTGCTCATTGTGTGAAATATGCTGTAGGTTGCACTCATGTAATGATGTTGGTATATGGATTCTGTTGTAGATGTCTGACACAGCTATCCATGCTTGTTCTGCTCATTGTGTGAAATATGCTGTAGGTTGCACTCATGTAATGATGTTGGTATATGGGTTCTGTTGTAGATGTCTGACACAGCTATCCATACTGTACATGCCAGACTTGAAACAACAGTAATCAATAGAATTTAAAGGGTGACGGAGTGGTGATATGTACTGGTTTCACACAAATAACTACTCACTATTCATTTAATCACTGCAAGTGTGTTCTAATCTGAGTCCAGCCAATTGTAAAAAGGAAATGAATAAAGACTGAAGTAATTGTGTGATAAATGTAGTGCAATACACACATTAAGCTTCTAGCCTGTGTTATAGCCATTTTTAGTACAAAAATGCTGTCTGTTCCTCCCACTCTAGGAACAAGGTATATGGGTAAGTTAGCCATGTTCTGGACAGATATACAGTGGATATAAAAAGTTTACACACCCCTGTTAAAATGTCAGATTTTTGTGATATAAAAAATGAGATCACAATAAATCGTTTCAAAACTTTTCCCACCTTTAATGCAACCTATAACCTGTGCAATTCAATTGAAAAACAAACAAATCTGTTAGGGGAGAAATATAAAAAATAAAAAAGCACAATACTCTGGTAGCATTAGTTTGCACACCCTTAGACTAATACTTTGTTGAAGCACCTTTTGATTTAATTACAACATTCAGTCTTCTTGGGTACAAACCTGCCATCAATTAAAGGGACTCTCATTAACCCCAAATAAAGTTCAGCTGTCCTAGTAGGATTTTCCTGACATTTACTCAGTTGCCTGCTACAGCAAAAGCTATTGTTCACAGAGAGCAGACAAAGCATCAAAGGGATCTCATTGTTGAAAGGTATCAGTCAGGAGAAGGTTACAAAAATTTTCCACAGCATTTGATATACCATGGAAAACCACAGTGAAGACAGTCATCAAAAAGTGGAGAAAATATGGGACAACAGTGACACTGAAAAGAACTGGATGTCCCTCCAAAACTGATGAAAAGACAAGACACAAACTAGTCAGGGCGGCTGCCAAGAGACCTACAACAACACTGAAGGAGCTGCAGGAATTTCTGGCAAGTACTGGTTGTGTTCTACATGTGACAACAATCCCCCATATTCTCCATATGTCTGGAGTATGGGGTAGGGTTGCAAGATGGAAGCATTTTCTTACACAGAAAAACATCCAGGCCCAGCTAAAATTTGCAAAACAATACATCAAGTCTCCCAAAAGCATGTGGGAAAATGTGTTATAGTCTGATAAGACTAATTTTGAACTTTTTGGCCACAATTCCAAAATTATTTATTTATTTATTTTATTTTACATTTGTTGACCGGGCTAGTCTAACTGGATACATGTCCATTTTCAGTAGAGGCCCGGGGAGAAAAGCTCCAGACAAAACATTATACACAATAAAGATTAGTATTGGAGTTACATTAGCAATTTTAAACATTGAAAATCAGAGTATGGAGGGAAAAAAAATCAAATTGATCAAACAAAGAAAAAGAAATAATAATAATGTGTTTTTTTTTTTTTTTTTTTTTTTTTTTTGAGGATGAGACTACTCATTAGTAATATTTAGGGTAGTTAGTTAAAAAGGAATAATAATCTTGTAAATATTAAAATTATATGCAAACATTTGTAAACAGGAGAGAAATAGGAAGGTTGAAGAGGAAGTATGTAGAATAGAGGAAAAGTCAGAGAGCAAAGAAAGGAGATCAGTAATCTACATTAGTGGGGTAAAGGGTGAGAGTGGACCCTAGGGAGTAGGAAGAATAGAAGTGAAAGAGGAAGCAGTTAGTCAGGGTTTGTGCAGGGGCACATCCAATGAGATTTTAGGTGAAGTTTGAGTCTTAGTTTAAAGAGAGAAAGGGATGGTATTTGAGTTAGGTCTGTTGGTAGGAGGTTCCAGTGTTTGTCAATTCTATCACCTGACAGGTTATTAGACTTCATAGTACAGACAAGTAATCTAGTGGAGGAACGAAGTGAAGTTATATTAGTGTATGGGGTGATAAGGTTAGTGAGAATTGGAGTATTTTTAGGTTGATAAAAGATTTTATGAGCAATGATGAGTTGGGAAAATGTTAGTAAGTTAGGTAATTCAAGCCAGTTGAGTTGCTTAAGATTAAGACAATGGTGTGTCTTGTATGGGTTGCTGGTAGCAAACCTGGCGATATTGTTATAGGCATGAGAAATGTTTTGGAGGTTAGTTCTTTTTAGATTAGTATAAATAGATGAAGCATAGAGAAGTGTAGAGATTAAGTGAGAGTGGGCAATGGTGGTTCTGGCTTGAGGAGTAAGGAAAGGTTTGATTCTGTATAAGGAACCAATTTTTCTGTTCACTGCTTGTATGGTGTTGTTAATGTGAATATCATAGGTGAGGTTGTTGTCGATAGTCACTCCTAGCAGTTTGGTAGATTGTTCAGGTGTTATCAGGGTGCCTTTGCTAGATACAATAGAGAGATCAATAGGTGGGGACCTATTGGTAGGTGGAAATAGTAGCAGCTTGGTTTTTTTGGCATTGAGAAGAAGGCAACGTTTTAGGAACCATTCTTCAACTGTTAAATACCCTTTGGGTTATATAGTGGAGGTCTGAGGTGGAGTTAGCAGAGCATATAAGTGTGGAATCGTCGGCATATTGAATACAGGTGGCCTCAGGGACTGCAATGTGAAGGTTGTTGATAAAGAGAGAAAAAAGAAGAGGTCCTAGAATTGAGCCCTGGGGGACTCCTATGGAGACTGGTAGAAGGGATGATAGTTTATTTTGCCAGACAACTGCTTGTTGCCTATTGTTAAGGTAAGATTTGAACCAGTGAATAGCTGAGGGGTCGAGAGCCAGAAGTTCAAGGGTATTTATCAGTAGGGGATGGTTGACCATGTCAAAAGCCTTTGACAAGTCGATGAAGAGAGCAGAAGAGAGGGTACTGTTATTACGGTTTTTATTGATGGTATCAGTGAAGGATAGAAGGGCGGTGGTGGTGCTGTGAAATGGCCTAAAGCCATGTTGGCAAGTGGCCAAGATATTGTGTTTTATTAAGTGGTTAAGTAACTGATGGTGAATACATTTTTCCATGACTTTAGCTAAGGGTGAAAGAAGAGCTATTGGTCTGTAGTTAGAATAGTCAGTGGATTTTCCACCTTTATGAAGTGGGATGATATGGGAGACCTTCCAAATATCAGGGATGATACCTTCATTAATGGTTCTATTTAGTAGGATGGATATGGGAAAGGCAATGGATTTTGCTGCTATTTGCAGATATTCAGCAGGTAGTTGGTCTGCTGAGGGGGAAGAAGGTTTAAGCTTTATGAGGATTTTATAGGTAGAGTTAGTAGAGATGGGGTGGAATGTGAAAGTTGGTAGGGTTATAGAACTATGGGAAGTTTGGTTCCTATTATCAGAAGAAAGCTGGCTTGCCAAGGACTGGATGGTCTCTGTAAAGTAGGTGTTGAAATTATTCGCAGTTTGGAGTGGGGTGTTTTGGTCAGCATCATGAGGAGATGGTGTACTACAGTGACCAGGTTTAAGGAGACTATTGATGCTTGCCCAGAATTTCTGAGGTTGCTTTTGGTGAGTTTGTTGAAGCTTGCTATAGTAGTTCTTTTTGTCAGATAGTATAGCCCTTTTTGTCATATTTCTAAATTGTCTAAAGATTTGTCTATCAGGAGAGGTTCTGTTAGTTCTCCAGTTATGCCAAGCCTTATTTCTTTGTAGTATTTTATTCTTAGTTTCAAGTGTTAGCCATGGGGCTGGTTTGAATTTCATTCTAATAGATTTTTGGGGAGCATGCCTATCTAGGATAGCAAGAAATTGTGAGTTAAAATATGTCACGGCTTCATTGAGTGGAAGGTTTTTAACAGGTTTCCAATCACAAGCTCTAAGTTCGTTCTGGAAGAGTTCGGGGTTGAAATGTTTCTTAGACTGAATTGTTCTATATGTTGGGGTGATAAAGATATCATTTTTTTGTCTTATTATGTAGGTAAGCATGTGATCACTAAGATCGTCTGGTAAGGTACCCACCTTGTAAGTGGTTGGGTCTTTATTTGTGAGTATCCAGTCTAAGGTACTTTCTTTGTTATTAGGTTTGTTAATTCTGGTCGTTTGGTTGATAGTTTGAGTAAAACCATGGAGATTAATGTGTGTGGAGGGGTTAGTGGTATTAATGGTTTTCCAGTCGTAATTGAAGTCACCTAGTACTATTGTTTCCTGTGGGTAGTTTGTAGACACCCATCCAAGGATTTCTTCAATAATTATGTTGTTATTACCAGGGGGTAGATAGAGACAAATTATATAGATGGATTTTTTAGGGTTAATCTACAGTTTAGAGATAAGGATTTCAGCTTTATTTTGCAAGGGTGGGATGTCATTATTAGAGGAGATCTGGAGTCCATTTTTGTAAAGGAGTGCTACTCCTCCTCCCTTACGTTTTAGGCGGTCCTGCCTTAGAATGTTGAAACCAGGAGGAATTATTTCGTTATCCTTGATTCCTGGCTTTAACCAAGTTTCTGTAAGGCAGAAAATGTCAATTGAGTGAGTTTCAAGTAGAGCGTGAATGTGGGCGATTTTGTTATTTATGCTGCGAGTATTTAGGTGCGCTATTAGTAGGGAGTTAGTATGTTTATTTAGACTAGAGGGATTTTGGTCGGATGTGGGGTGGTTATTTAGTGAAACTGCTATGCTAGGGCCTGGATTAGGGTGTATGTCCCCATCCTTTAAGAGATGCTTTATGGATGAGGATATGGGGTTGTGTGGGATGTTTGAGAGAAGTTTCCATTTCTTTGTGTTTAGGTTCAGTAGCTTTATATGAATACATCGATGGTATTGCGGTGACAAGTAACATGGAGAGAAAGTTATGTTTATGTGTTTGTGGGAGTAGACTATATTTGGTGTGGTAATGTGTTTTGGAGGGAGGTTAGTGAGGAATAAATTGGGTTTCTCATAATAGGTGAGGAGGTAGGCAGAGGTAAGGATGGGTAAGAAGATTGATATGAGGGAGACATTTAGAGTGGGGACTTTGGATATAGTAGGCATGCTTAGAAGAATGGTAATATGAACTTCTTGTTGTGTGGTTGGAAAAAGAAAAGGAGGGCCAGGCAGAATAAGCAGGAAGAATTATAGGAAGGAAGGAGTCGAAGATGGTTAGGGGTGAATTAACCAGTAGTAGAGAGTAGTAGTGACAGAGGTGTGGGAGGAAAGGTGTGGTTAGGTGCAGGATGTGAGTAGTTAACAAGTAGGTGGGATGAGGAAGGGGTGTGGCTTGGTGTGTATAAAGGTAGGACCACTGGGGGTGTGTGGGATTTGGGGGTAGGGTAGGGAAGCGGAGCGGGCCCGACACAAGTGAATGAGGAGTAGAGAGGAGACAATCAGAGATGCAGGTAGCTTTAGGTAAGTATGTAAGAGCAGTAGGAGGGAGGGTTAGGTAGGATGGAGGATATCCAGAAATAGGAAAAGTGCAGTAAAGTGACAGGGGAGGAATCTGGAGAGGGGTAGTGAAGTGTTGAGAGGGATAGATTTTAAGGGAAAAAGGGAGATAATAAAATGAAGAGGTGAGACAGGGATAGAGTAAATGTAAAGAAAAGAATAAGGGAGAGGGATAGGAGCGCCACCTAGTGGACAACGGTGGTATAGGGAAAGAAGGTGAAGGTGTAGGAAAGACTCAGCTAGTCAGGAGCTCTGGAAAGACCAGTGGGAGTGAGGCAGGACAGACAGAATAGGAGTTGCAGGCTTATGTGGAAGCTAGAAGAGGGGAAAGGAGGAGGAGGAGGTGGAGGGTGGGGAAAAGCTGCTGAAACTCAGTCACAGGGTAGCCTTAGGACACTGGTAGGGCAGAAAACTAGAGACCTACAGCACAAGAGGTTTGATTCAAATAACCTACTTTCTTCCTTCTTTAATTTGAGGATGTCAGGAAAAACAGTCAGGTAGGTGCAGCCAAAGCAGTGTGGTCGGGCCACAAGATCCCAATAGAGCTTGAGGTTAAGAAGAGATTCAGGTCCTTGTTGAGCTTGGAACTTAGGTAAGGGAGGGAGAGAAAATGTAATGGTGAAAACAAAGGTTAGCTTAGTAAGCAGTGATACATAGTGCAAAGATTGTGATAACAAAATTATACATTCATTCATCTTACAGTAAAAATCTAGTACATTGTACAATCTAGTACAAAGGTACATTTGGCACAACAAAAACACTTTGCATCACCAAAAGAACACCATCCCCACGGTGAAGCATGCTGGTGGCAGTATCATGCTTTGGGGTTGCTTTTCTTCAGCTGGAACTGGGGCTTTAGTCAAGGTGGAGGGAATTATGAACAGTTCCAAATACCAGTCACTTTTGGCCCAAAATCTTCAGATGTCTGCTAGAAATCTGAAGATGAAGAGGAATTTCACCTTTCGACATGGCAATGACCCCAAGCATACATCCAAATCAACAAAATAATTGCTTCACCAGAAAAGAATTAAAGTTTTGGAATGGCCCAGCCAGAGTCCAGACCTAAATCCAATAGAAAATTGGTGAGGTGACCTGAAGAAGGATGTGCACAAGAGATACCCTCACAGTCTGACAGACCTGGAGCACTATTTCAAGGAAGAATGGGAAAATATATCCAAGTCAAGATGTGGAACGCTGATAGACTCCTACCCAAGAAGACTGAATACTGTAATTAAATCAAAAGGTGCATTAACAAAGTATTAGTTTAAGGGTGTGCACACACAACACAGTATTAGTTTAAGGGTGTGCACACACAATACAGTATTAGTTTAAGGATGTGCACACACAACAAAGTATTAGTTTAAGGGTGTGCACACACAACAAAGTATTAGTTTAAGGATGTGCACACACAACAAAGTATTAGTTTAAGGGTGTGCACACACAACAAAGTATTAGTTTAAGGGTGTGCACACACAACAAAGTATTAGTTTAAGGATGTGCATACTTATGCAACCAGCGTCTTGTATGTTTTTTTTTTTTATATATTTTTTCCTCTAAGAGATTTGTTTGTTTTTCAATTGAATTGTACAGGTTATAGGTCACATTAAAGGTGTGAAATGTTCTGAAATGATTTATTGTGGTCTCATTTTTTATATCACAAAAACCTGACATTTTAACAGGGGGGTGTAATCTTTTTTATATCCACTGTAGATGTGCATAAGTGCCAAATTTTAAGGAACAATATCAATAAAGTTTAAAGCAGAATTGTGCTTTGATAAGTAATCTGTTCAAATAACCATACAGTATGGCTGTATTCACTGCATGCATGCTCTAATCTGACACCAGTCAACTGTTAAATTAAGTGCACATTTTCTGTGGAGTCACAGCTTGTGGGTTCTAATCCCATGTAGCCAAATTAGACATCACTGGCTGTCTAGTCTACATAACGTACATGAACATACCTCTCAACTGTCATTATTTTTCAACATGTAATGATTAATTCCCGATATGTCTGGTCCTTGATTAGCAGATAAATGACATTACTTGGAGTTATTGGCAAATCCATTTACAGAACACCTTAGTAATGTATGAGCACACTATGTGAAACAGTTCCCTGTAGTTGTGTACCCTGGCCCATGCTAATAAGTTGAGAGGTATGTACATGCAACATCATCTATACAAGAACTGGAGTAACTGTACTGACAACTGACACTGCACACCTGTAGAAGTATGTATTTTTAGTCTGTATAGTAATATGAAATGTGAGGTCACTAATGGTGTGTTTTTCTCTCTCACCATCCCTTATTTTCTTTAATTTATTAATGTTATTTGTTATTATGATTTGATATTAATATAGTCTGTTAAACTAACTGTTACGTTGGCCTTATGGGTTATTTCATACTGTTTTGCTGCTAAAATACTTACAGTTATGTAATTTATTGTTGTGTTCCTCCTAATAAACCTAAATACATATTTTGATTAATCAATATTATCTTCCATTATGTTAATACTAGCATTTTGATTCTGCTTCACAT
>NW_025049732.1:0-3296 GCF_019279795.1 Protopterus annectens
TCAATTATATATAAATATGATACCTTCAAATGAATTTTGTATAATACTGGGACATATCCTATATTCCTCATACAATGCTTTACTCATAAAGTGTGATACCTTAGCAAATGAAAAATCTTATGTATGATATTGGTTACATATAAAGCATTTGTTAACAATGCATGTATGTATGTGTATATACGTATATTAGTATATCCTATGTGAACATGAAATTTTGAAAGGACCAACATCCTATCCGATTCTCCAGTATTTTATACAATCTAGAATTCCTACATACCCAAGAGGAATATTCTGGTATATTTAATATTTAATCAAAAAACATGCTCCATAATATCAAAATAACCACATACATATTTGGCTGATTATAAGCATATTAAGCCCTACAAAGAAAACTAGCCCACAGCAACCACGAGCTAGTGGGTTATCAAAATATGCATACCATCTTAAAGCTATTTACAAATGATCATCAAATCTAGTGTGTAATATTAATTAAATACAAAGCATTTGTTAATATATATATGTGTGTGTAAGTGTATATATTAATATGTCATATATAAACAAGAGATTTAAAAGGACAGCATACCATCCGATTCTCCAGTATTTTATATATTCTAGAATTCCTACATACCCAAATGGAATATCCTGGTATATTCAATATTGATCAGAAGACATGCTCCACAATATCAAAATGAACACATACATATTTAGCTGATTATAAACATATTAGGGCCTACAAGGAAGACTAGCCCATAATAACCACAAGCTATTGAGTTATCTAAATATATATGCACATCATCATAGAGCTATTTACAAATGATCATTAAAGCCTGGGGGAAAATGTCCCCCAAGGTTAATGATCCAGTATTTCTCTTTATGGTTTAGGATGGTATGCCAACCTTGTTGGTTACTTCTGTCCCCTGTGATTTTATCAATAATCATAAACATAAAATTAGCATTAGTGTGTTTAATAGTGTGTCTGTATAAGGCATTAGTTTCTTTCTTATTTCGGATGTCACTTTTATGTTCAGTCATTCTTATTCTAAGTGAGCGGGAGGTCTGGCTCACATAAAAAGCTTTTAAGGCTTAGGATCTTCTTTGTGAGGTACTTTTGTGGCCTCTCCAGTTGTTGCAGGTGTCTAGTGAGGTACATGCCAAATAGGGCATTGTACTCGATGATTGGCCTAATGAGGAAAGAGTAGAGGGAGACAATGACCTCTTTCTTCCTGGATGCAAAACCCTTAGGGATGAGATGTGCCACATAGACTTTCTGACCACAGTGGCAATGTGGTGGTCAAAAGAGAGGTTGATGTCAACCTGTGTTCCCAGATCTCTTATAACACCTTCTGTGTTCAGTGGACTACAATCAATGTGGTAATTCATGGGAACTGGGTTTTTCCCAAAGGGAATGATGACACATTTTTTGGCATTGAGCTTAAGACCATGGGTCTGACACCAGTCGTTGGTCTCAGTGAGGCTTTTCTGTAGTCAACATCACTTGGGGAGCTAATAATAGCTCCCAACTTGCAGTCATCTGCAAACTTTGTCAACCAGAGTCCCTTCATGTTTGCCTGAACTTAAGAGAAGTAGATACCAAATAGGAGAGGACCCAGGCCCGAACCTTGTGTGACTCCACTTGTGACTGGTCGGCAGTCTGACTTGGAGTCAGCTACTTTCACACTGTGGGTTCTATCTATAAGCCAGTCTGCAACCCACCTAGTGATATAGGGGTTGATGCCTAGCTTAGTGAGTTTTTCTAGGATTCCTGAGTGGGGAATGGTATCAAAAGCTTTAGCCAGATCAAGGTAGGCTGTATGAACCACCTTTCCTTCCTCCACAGCTCTGGTGACTGACTCAAAGAAGCTGACCAGGTTGAGCAGGCATGATCTACCCTTCACAAAACCAAACTGTGTGGGATCCAGAGTTTGGAGATTCTCTATATCCTTGTTTATTACATCCATGATGATGCATTCCATAGTTTTGCATATCAGACTCATCAGGCTAATGGGGCGATAGTTCCCATGGTCTGTAGTTGCTCCTCCTTTGTGGAGAGGTATGACTGCAGCAATGCACCATTTAGTAGGGACAAAGCCTATGGTGAAGCTGTGATTGAACAGGGCACACAGGTGAGATGCCAGTTCACTCTGTAGTACATGTACAACAGCCAGGGATATTGTCAGGTCCCACATAAGCTGTGTTCTTGGCCTTGGACAGTGCTGTTTTAACCTGTGCAGCAGTAATACTGGGGGACCTGGCAATCTACCGGTATTGTGATTGGTCCTTTGGTGGGGAGAAAGTGGTAAAGTTTGCACTGAATCTGTCAGCCAGTATACTGGCAATATCTGTTGGCTCAGTATAGGAGGTACCATTCTGCAGTAGCTCAGAGAAAATCTGGGTACTGCTGTGGAGATTCTTTACATAAATATAGAAGGCCTTGTGGTTGTCTTTACTATCTGCTGCAATTCTGTTTTCATAACTAGCTTTAGAGGATTTGATGAGGGATCTCGAGTTTTTGCTGAGGATGATAAGGGAGTTGTTCCAGTCTTGGGACTTCACCTTATTCTGCATCAGTTTCCTCCTTCTGTTGTAGAGTTTGGTTATGCAGAGGGGCACCAGATTGGCTACCTTTTTTTGGAGGAGAGCATCTTGGTTCTATTGGGTATGGCAAGATCCATGCATTTGTGTATGTGTTCATACAGTGCATTGGAGTATGATTCGGCAGTCTTGCAACTATTCTGCATTTGCATGGGTGCTGTGAAGTTAGCCACCTCTGTTTTTAGAAGCCCAAAGTTAGCTTTGGAGAAGTTTTCATGGTGGTTACCTTTACGGGGTGGGAGGGATGTGGATTTCCAAGGTGAATAGTTTGTGGTCGGATCTAACCAGGGAGGAGTTGACTACTGGTGTAGAACAACGGTCGCCCATGTTAGTAATGATCAGGTCAAGGATGTTGCTACCTCTAGTGGGGGTAAGAATGAGCTGGTACAGGGCATTGGAATTAATGAATTCCAGGAAATGTTGGGTAACTGTATTAGTACACGAGTAGTTTTCCCAGTTAATGGAAGGGTAGTTGAAGTCACCCAGTATGAGAGTGTTAGGTAGGACCCTAATATTCTCCAGGGTGCTTAGGAATGTGGAATGTGAGTCTTGGGACATGGTTTGGGATCTGTAGCAGGCTACGACCTGAATCGCTGTCTTACCCAATGTTAGCTGCACCTGAAGTATCTCTGATGCATTATGTTGGGCTACCAGTCTGGAGGTGTGTGCATCCTTTATGAATATGGACACTAACCCGCTTGAGT
>NW_025049733.1:0-12833 GCF_019279795.1 Protopterus annectens
ATTGAATTATTTTGGGGGTACCCTTATAAAAGGCCCAAAAAAAGGGGAAAAACAACCCTTTTTAAAAGAAGGGAATTGGAAACACCACTTCTATCTTCCATTTGGATTTGATGATTTATTGTACCTATGAGTCTAAGGAAACTTTAGATGACGACAGAGTATTTAATGAGTGCATATTGATGGTAGATGCATAATGGTGAAACTCATATATGACCTCAAGAGCAAAAAAGATGGGTATAAGGCCTGAAATCTAAAAAAACTTGACAAAACCCATATTATCATTATCCCCCTAGAATAAAGATATAATTGACGTAAATGGCAATACCTGCTAAAACCTACTATCTTAGGACCAAGCAAAAATGTCTTTACTGATCAAAAATAAATCAACACCATTACTTTGTAAAGTAAAAAGGTGCCCTTCTCCCAGCTATTCTTACTCCTTCTGGTTTGCAGCTAAGAGTGCAGCACTGTTGATACAGTATTCAGTGGCGGCTGGTGACTTCAAATCAAAGGGGGGCTGCAGGAGCCAGCTGAATGGGTGGGGTCAAGGAAGGTGTGGCCAACCAGAAAGGGGAGGAGCTATGCTCAAAACCACAAAAACTAACTTTAATTAAATACACTGCCCTGGGTGGCAAACCATCATTATGAGAGTCCAATCAAGACAAAATAAGTGTAGAAGAATAAAATATTTCAATGCATTGGCTGCATGACAGCTTACTTAATATCTAGATGGAAACAAAAGGTTGTGAGGCATGAAAAATAAATTACTTTTAAATACATTACTGGAATGCCAGTCAAAATCAAGTACAAGCAAAACCAGAAGCACTCAACTCAAACCACTTCTCCTTGCACTGCAGTTCTAATTATAATTTACATTCAGCTTTATTAAAGTGCCAAGTAACATGCTGAAAGTAGAAATCTCTGTGATGCCCCCACTTGTAAAAATGTTTCTTATCCAAAAAAGACCTGCTGCCTGACAACTATCTACTTGTTTCATGGGGAAAACATGTAAGTAAAAAATGAAAAGCAAACAAGAAACAAGTTCAAGATAGATTGCTTAAAGGATTACTGTACAGGTTATGGACCACACAAGATTGGCATTCTGTTTAGTTTACGGGTAAAATCTGTAGAGATGACTGGAAGTCTCCAACAAGTGTAATGAGCTTTTTAAAATAATGGAATTCTGTCCTTTAATACCCAAGGCTTATACATTATCTAGTCAAGTATTCTCTGCATGGCAACAACAGAAAGGCGTTCAATGTTGGCAATTCTTTAACAGTATGTATTAAAGCTTACTTGCATCTTATGATCTCAGACAAGCTTACATTATGGTCATTAAAGCATTGCTACTTAAACACAGAGCAACAGGCACTTTGAGTAATAAGCATAAAATCAACAGTAAAAAATATGACAGAAACCAGACCTTTCTGCAAAATCAAGCACAGATGAAAAGCCACTGTAGTACTTGTGTCTACCTTGGATGGGGAGACACACTGCACATTTACACTGCATAACTATTCCTTGCCTTGCTTGGACACATCCAGAGTCAGTACATGGTGGAGTGGGGTGCAACAAGTATGTCACAATTTGAAATGTCTCTGGCTGACTGTGATGGCCCTGACACGTGTCATACCTCACAACCTCAGAGCAAGAAATCTGGACAAAGCCATACACAGAAGTGGGACAAATGCCCACAAATAAGGACAATTTTTAAATATTGCTCTAATAAACTTAGAAAGATAATAGAATAGGTCTTGCATTAGTATGACTTTTCTGAAGGGTATAAAATCTGAAACTCAAATGTCTACCATTATTTTCTAACTTCAGTCTTTAGTGATTTGTCACTAATTTGCCAAAAAACACAATTTTATGAAAAATGGACCAAATGTGATGCAAAAATATAAATAGCCACACAATACAGCTGGGAACCTGTCAAAGAAGGGACACTTTAATATTAGTACTGCTAACTTGAGCAGCTGACAAAATAAAAGAATCTACATACATTTCAAGTAATCTATAACTTTGAGTATTACAGTTATTTCTTAATTGTAAACCCTCCATGTTTTCTTCCAAAATTGCTACTTTGCGGAGGGATTATTAGGGGGAAGAGCAACATTTTAAGCCAAAATCGGAGGCAGTTGAGAGGTTGGCTATGCCTAATTCTATAAAGCAATTTCTTTGCATGTACCTCTCAAACTGTTAATGCAGTAAATCTGAACAAGGCCAAATATACTGGGGGAACATATAAACAGTACTAAAAATTGCCCTTGTATAAATTGAGACAGTTGATAGAATAACAGTTCTTACTTTAGCATGCATTTTTCTGAAGGTTATGAAGTCTGAAACTCAGTGTATCATTATTTAGTGACTTAATTTCTAAATGATTTGCCAGAAAACTACAAATTTTATGAAGAACAAACCAAAAATAAGAAGCAAAAATCTATTCATTCTTTGAAAATCTGGACAGTTGGGAGGTATAGTTCAGCTGGGCCTGTCTGAGTTTGCTGCCCTTCCCCTGACAAAATCACTGCGTTGAATGGAGCCTCTGCAGCCATTCCTATGAACCATTACTTGGCTATTTCACTCCATAAACACTAATGTGCATACTGCGTTACTTGTATGATGAGTTGGACTTCATTTGAAAGTTTTATTTTGTATTTTACAGCACAAACACTAAGTCATCTACTAAACAAAGCAATGCAGTCTCACAATGAAAACTCAGCATTAAAACTTCTCTGCTCTTGAAACTCACATTCATTGAAACAGCATTGAAACCCACATTCAAAGAAAATACATTTTGCCAGTGGCAGATAAAGATTAATTCTGGGCTGTTTTCAAATCATAGGCCCCTTGCATATGAAACATACATGTGCTCTTTGATACACCTTCCTCATTGTACTAAATTATATTCCTTGTACAATATATTACAGTTGTTAGAGGGCGTTTTAAATTTGTTTTGAACATTTTTCCAGTAAACAATGAAACAAAATGCATGCACCCATAATGACAAAACTGCCCAGTTCAGAACATTTATCATAAAAGTCTACTCAGACTTCCGCAGTCCACCATTATCAGTAAATATACACAATTCTACAGTCCACCATTATCAGTAAATATGCACAATTCTACAGTCCATTATCAATAAATATATACAATTCTACAGTCCATTATCAGTAAATATGCACTATCTCTGAAGTAAAAGTCATCTAAATAATTCCACATTAAAGAAATCTGTAACTAATGAAGAGGTTGCTGCTAGCAAACACCTTTATATTTCATGGTTTAATCGAAAAATAAAGTGCCTGTTGCCCCTCAGGAATAAATTGCCTATATTACATTAAAAAAATGATAAGCTAGTAATATTGCAAGAGGAAATGGATGGCAAACTGATAACGAACTCATAGTTAGTATCTTCACCAAGGAGAACATTCTCAGTACAGCAGCATCCACCCCTTCTGGGAGTAGAACCCACAGCCTTCTGCATCAAAGACAAGTACACAACTTGTTGTGCTATTAACAAGACAAACCAACTTCACTTAAGCAGCACCAAACTTCTGTTCCCCTGCAGCTCTCAGCTCCTTGTAAAATCTACTCAATACTCAACTTTGCAGCACAAGAAAACTGGAAAAAGCCAAAATGTATTGGGGGGGGGGGTCAAAAGCCCAAAAACCAGGAACACAAACATTGCTTGTATAATCTTGGAAAGTTGCTAGAACCATACATTTTACTGCCAAGCTCGCTGTGCAAAACAGAGCAACATACCACTACGCCAAATCAGCTGTTTTGTAAAAGAGGAAGACTGAAACTTAAATGGCTATCATTTAGTGAATTCAGTTCTCACCATAGCTGTCAACCTCTTAGTACAAAACACCTGGACAAACCCAGTAATGAGGGAATACAGCCCTCAAACATTCAGTGAATTCAGTTCTTGCCATAGCTGTCAACCTTAGCACAAAAGACCTGGACGAAGCCAATAATGAGGGAATGCAGTCCCAAAAATAGGGACAAATTTCAAATATTCATCTTATAAACTTAGAAAATTGCTAGAATAAAAGGTTGTGTTACGGTTGTGTTACTATGTATTTTCTGAAGAACATGAAGTCTGAAATTCAAATGCCTGTCAATTTTACTGCTGACAGAATAAAAACAATTTTCAGAAGAGACCCAGGGAGAAATACTGCAGACACGTCTTTGTAAAATGACAGGGCACCAGAGCAAATCCACACAAACACAGGGAGGAGATGCAGACTCCACAAAGAAGGCACCCCAGCCAAGAATCAAACCAGAAAACCTATAGCTGTGAGGCAACAATACTACCACTGCACCATCAAATATACAAGGACTTAAACATTCAGAAACCTGAAGTCTGAAATTCAAATGCCTGTCAATTTTATTTAACATTTGTTAATCAGGACAGTCTGACTTGGAACAAAAAAAAAAAATTCAGCAGAGGCCCAGGAAGATATAATGCAGACATGTCTTTGTAACATGGGAGGACACAAAAAGCAAACCCACACAAACACAGGGAGAAGATAAGGACCCACAAAGAAGGCACCCCAGTCAACTAGCAAACTTGAGAACCTGCAGCTGTGAGGCAACAGTGCTACAACTGCCCCATCAAATATCAAGCATTACAACATTTACAAACCACAGATATTATGAGGAACAGATCAGATCAAACATGAGGCAAAAATCTGCAGTTTTTTTTTCACAAATGGTGGTGGGTAGGGATTTAAGGTCTTTAAAACCTGCATAAAAGGTACAGGATTCAAGCCTGAGGTATTCCCTACCACACACATAAACACCTGTAGTAGCAAACCACAGAAACTAAATATACTGCATTGGGTGCCAAACAGTTGTCATGAGAGTCCAATCAAGACAAAATGAAGTGTAGAAGAATAAAAATATTTCAGTGCATTGGCTGCATGACAGCTTAATATCTAGATGGAAACAAAAAAGGTTGTGAGGCATGACGAAATAAATTACTTTTTTTTAAATACATTAATGGAATGCCAGTCAAAATCAAGTATAAGAAAAACAAGCAGCACTCAACTCAAACCACTTCTTGCACTGCAGTTCTAATTATAATTTATATTCAGCTTTATTAAAGTAACAAGTAACATGCTGAAAGTAGAAATCTCTGATGCCCCCACTTGTAAAAATGTTCCCTATCCAAAAAAAGACCTGCTGCCTGACAACTACTTGTTTCATGGGAAAACATGATCAAAGTAAAAAAATGAAAAGCAAACAAGAAATAAGCTCAAGATACATTGCTTAAAAGGATTACTGTACAGGTTATAGACCACACGATTGGCATTCGGTTTATGGTTAAAGCCTGCAGAGATGACTGTAAGTCTCCAAGTGTAATGAGACTCTTAAAATAATGTAATTCTGTCCTTTATTACAAATACTGGCATATGCATTTCAATACCCAAGGCTTATACATTATCTAGTTAAGTATTCTCTACATGGCAACAGAAAGGCTTTCAATGTTGGCAATTCTTTAACAGTATGCTTATTAAAAGCTTACTTGCATCTTGCAATCTCAGCCAAGCTTACCTGATGGTCATTAAAGTATTGCTACTTAAACACAGAGCAACATGCACTTTGAGTAATAAGCATAAATCAACAGTACAAAAATATGACAGAAACCAGACCGTTCTGCAAAATCAAGGACAGATGAAAAGCCACTCTAGTACTTGTGTCTACCTTGGATGGGTGGGATTCTCTGTACATTTACACTGCATAACTACTCCTTGCCTTGCTTCACACATCCAGAGTCACTACATGGGGAGTGGGGTGTAACAAGTATGTCACAGTTTGAAATGTCTCTGGCTGACTTGTGATGGCCCTGACACATTTGTCATACCTCTCAACCTCAGAGCAAGAAATCTGGACAAAAGCCATACAAAGAAATGGGACAAAGGCCCAAAAATAAGGACAATTTTTAAAATATCGCTCTTATAACCTTAGAAAGCTAATAGAGGTATTGCATTAGTATGAATTTTCTGAATGGTATGAAATCTGAAACTCAAATGTCTGTCATTATTTTCTAACTTCAGTCTTTAATTATTTGTCACTAATTTGCCAAAAAACACAATTTTATGAAAAATGGACCAAAAAATGTGATGTAAAAATATAAAATAACAACACAATACAGCTGGGAACCTGTCAAAGAAGGGACACTTTAATATTAGTACTGCTAACTTGAGCAGCTGACAAAATAAAATAATCTACATGCATTTCTGAAATAAAAGTAATCTGATTATTACAGTTATTTCTTAATTATAAACCCTCCATGTTTTCTTCCAAAATTGCTATTTTGCGGAGGGATCATTAGGGGAAGAGCAACATTTTGAGTCAAAATCAGGGACAGTTCAGAGGTTTGGCTATGCCTAATTCTATAAAGCAATTTATTTGCATGTACCTCTCAACCTGTTAATGCAATAAATCTGGACAAGGCCAGATATATTGGGGGAACATATAAACAACACTAAAAATTGCTCTTGTATAAACTGGGACATAAATCTGGACAAGGCCAAATATATTGGGGGGAACATATAAACAGTACTAAAAAATGCTCTTCTATAAACTGGGACAGTTGATAGAACAGGTCTTACTTTAGCATGCATTTTTCTGAAGGTTATGAAGTCTGAAACTAGGTGTGTCATTATTTAGTGACTTAATTCCTAAATGATTTGCCAGAAAACCACAATTTTTTATGAGGAACAAATCAAAAATAAGAAGCAAAACATCTATTCATTCTTTGAAAATCTGGACAGTTGGGAGGTATGGTTCAGCTGGGGCTGTCTAAGTTTGCCATCCTTCCCCCTCACAAAACCCTGGTCGAATGGAGCCTCCCTGCAGCCATTCCAATGATCCATTACTTTGCTATTTCACTCCATTTACCATAAACACTAATGTGCATACTGATTTACTTCTATAATGATTTGAACTTCATTTGAAAGTTTTATTTTTGCATTTTACAGCGCAAACACTAAGACATAACAAACTTGGCATTAAACCTTCTCTGCCCTTGAAACTCACATTCACTGAAACAACATTAAAACCCACTTTCAAAGAAAATACATTTTACTCGTGGCAGATAAAAATTAATTCTGGGCTGTTTTCAAATCATAGGCCCCTTGCATATGAAACATACATGTGCTCTTTGATACACCTTTCTATTGCTTTGAACATTTTTCCAGTAAACAATGAAACAAAACTGTCCAATTCAGAACATTTCCATCATAAAAGTCTACTCAAACTTCTACAGTCCACTATTATCAGTAAATATGCACAATCTCTGAAGTAGTAAAAAAGTCATCTAAATAATTCCACGTTAAATAAATCTGTAATGAAGAGGTTGGTGCTAGCAATCACCTTTATATTTCATGGTTTCATCGAACAATAAAGTGTCTGATGCCCCTGTGGAATAAATTGCCTAAATTACATTAAAAATAAGCTAGTAATATTGCAATAGGTAATGGATGGCAAACTGATAACAGGCTCATAATTAGTATCTCAGCATTCACCCCTTATTGGAGTAGAACCAACAACCTTCTGCATCAAAAGCAAGCACACAGCCTGTTGTGCTATTAGCACTAAACTTCTCTTCCCCTGCAGCTCTCAGCTCCTTGTAAAATCTGTTCAATACTCAACTGCATCTCAACTTCGCAGCACAAGAAGTCTGGAAAAAGCCAAATTTATTGGGGTGGGTCAAAAGGGCAAAAACCAGGGACACATTAAACATTGCTTGTATAATCTTGAAAGCTGCTAGAATAAAATGCTGTGTTACCACGGTACCACCATACATTTTACTGCCAAAGTCCCTGTGCAAAAAAGAGTCAGAACATACCACTATGCCAAATCACCTGCTTTGTGAAAGAAAAATGCTGTGTTACCACCGTACATTTTACAGACAAGGTCCCTGTGCAAAACAGTCAAGAGCAACATACCACTCATGAAATCAGCTGTTTTGTGAATGAGAGGAAGACTGAAACTTAAATGGCTATCATTTAATTAATTCAGTTCTCACCATAGCTGTCAACCTCTTAGCACAAAACACCTGGACAAACCCAGTAATGAGGGAATACAGCCCTCAAACATATTCAGTGAATTCAGTTATTGCCATAGCTGACAACCTTAGCACAAAAAACCTGGACAAAGCCACTAACAGGGTATTACAGTCCCAAAAATAAGGAAAAATTTCAAATAGTCATCTTATAAACTTAAAAATTGCTATAATAAAAGGTTGTGTTACTATATATTTATTGCTAGAATAAAAAGTTGTTTTACTATGTATTTTCTGAAGACTATGAAGTCTGAAATTCGAATGCCTGTCAATTTTACTTCTGATGGAACAAAAACAATTTTCAGCAGAGGCCCAGGGAGACTGTAGACACGTCTTTGTAAAATGGCAGGATACCAGAGCAAATCCACACAAACACAGAGATAAGATGGAGACTCCACAAAGAAGGCACCACAGCCAAGAATCAAACCACAAATCCTGTAGCTATGAGGCAACAATACTGCCACTGCACCATCAAATATGTAAAAAAATTAAACATTCAGAAACCTGAAGTCTGAAATTCAAATGCCTGTCAATTTTATTTAACATTTGTTAATCAGGACAGTCTGACTTGGAACAAAAAACAATTTTCAGCAGAGGCCCAGGAAGAAATAATGCAGACATGTCTTTGTAACATGGGAGGACACAAAAGCAAACCCACACAAACACAGGGAGAAGATACAGACCCCACAAAGAAGGAACCCCAGCCAAGAATCAAACCTGAGAACCTGCAGCTGTGAGGCAACAATGCTACTACTACACCATCAAATATCAAGCAAACAGACCCCACAAAGAAGGAACCCCCAACACTGCTACTACTACAACACTGCTACTACTACACCATCAAATATCAAGCAAACGACCCAACAAAGAAGGAACCCCAGCCAAGAATCAAACCTGAGAACCTGCAGCTATGAGGCAACAATGCTACTACTACACTATCAAATATCAAGCATTGCAACATTTACAAACCACAGATATTATGAGGAACAGATCAGATTAAATATGAGGCAAAAATATGCAATTTTTTTACAAATGGTGGTGGGTAGGGAACTCAAGTCTTTAACACCTGCATGAGCACCTGGGGCATTTTCACACACACACACACACACACACACACACACACACACACACACACACACACACACACACACACACACACACACATGCCTACTTTACCTACTTTGGTTAAGATACAAGGCAAATATATCTATAATCAAATGCATGGCTTTTTTATGGAATACTGTCTCCTAGCCTTAGGGCTTGCCTCCCACTCCAAACACCACTTGCCTTGGCCAAGGCTTAATCCTGAAACCACATTCTGTGATGAAGAGGCCACTGAAATACAACCTGGGGGATAGAAGTGGGGAAAGGCACAAGACAGCCACCAGCTGCCTTTGGTTAATGGCTTAAATTAAGGGTGGCTGGGTGGGATCCTGTAAGTCACTGCCAAAATTGAACTTAATGCAAATGATGCTCAGATAGTAGGGGAGAGGAGCTTCTCACTCCACCTCCCTTCAGTTCGCGGACAAATAGGCTCACTGGTAAGCCATTCTTGTCCTTTAAACTGAGTCTTTAAAGACCCTAATTGTATTGCTGATCCTTCATCAATTCCCAAGTATTTATACACTCCCTCTTGCAATATTATCAACTTACCAATTTTTTAATGTAATATTGGCAATTAATTTTTCAAGGGCAGCAGGCACTGAATTTGTAGACAACATTGATATGTAAAGTTGTTTGCCAGTAGCAACCTCTTTATTAGTTACAGATTTCTTTAATGTGGAATTCAGATGATTTTACTTCTGCAGAGATTGTGCGTGTGGAGTAATATTGGTGGATTGTAATGACAGAAGTCTTGAGTGGCCCTTTATTGTTGAAATTTTCTGAAATGGGTAGTGTTTGGTTCATACATTTTGTTTCATTGCTTATTAAAAGAATGTTTAAAACTACAAATTTAAAACATATTCTAACAAGTGGTGGTGTATTATACAAGGAATATAATACAAGGAATATAATTCAACACAATCAGAAAAGTGAATTAAAGAATAAATGCATGTATGCATGGCCCTAAAAAAATGTGTGCAAGGAGTCGGTTTTGAAAACAGCCCAAAGGTAAACTTAATTCTCCACCAACCAGATGCATTTCTATGAATGTGGGTTTTCATGCTGTTTCAATGAATGTGAGTTTTGCTATTTCAACGAATATGAGTTTCAAGGGCAGACAGGTTTACTGCTCATGCTAAGTCTGTTTTCATTGTGAGACTGTATTGTTTGTCTAGCAAATGGCTATCTGTGTTTGTGCTATTTCAATATCTGTAATCATCGTAGAAGCAAATAATAAAATATATGCATCGTAACTGATGAGATAATCAAATAATGGAATACTGGAATGGCTGAGGAGGGGGCTGCTGCTGAGGTGGCAGTCTATTTCCCTTCCTAGAACCCTATTTGACCATGATCTGGCTCTGGTATTTCAGATAGAAAATACATTTGCAAAGGTAGCTGCAGTTTAACTACATTGCAAGGTATCTTTTTCTTCCTATGCATTTAAATAATTTAAAGAAATGACTGGAGTGGCTTTCTTGGGGAATGACCCAGTGGGTGTGGCTCAAATAGGGGTGTTTCATGAGTGTGGTGAGGGTGGAGCTTAAGGGGTGCCGGAGCACTACTTCGCCTAGGGCACCATTTTGGCTAAGGCCGGCCCTGACTAAGCATCTTGACAGCTGCATGAATGATGACCTCTTCTGAGAGAGATGTCACCTCAGCTCTGGGTAGAATTTCTGGAGCAGAAGAATATTTGGGCAGTATGTAGTTGAGGGGAGGCTTGATGGTCAGCAAACATGGGAACAAAAAGTCACCTATTAAAAAAGTGTGAACAGCCAAAAACATTTGCTGTTTGCACTAACTATGAAAAGTTGCTAAAGAGAAATTGGAGAAATCTGTTTAATGCAGCTGTCCCTCAGTGATTGCCTAAGATAGTCAAAGCAGTATCCAGACACTTATTTAAAAATGGACTCTCATAAGATGTTCTAGAAGTTCAGAAGGAGGTAAGAGCCTCTCCAGGTCCAAAGTATTTAGCCATACTGTCCCATTACTTTTTTGCAGAAGTTAACCCTAATTCATTGGCATCCAAAGTCAAGCCATAGTTTCTAAGCCTTCAAAGTGGGGAAGATTCCTTTAAAGGTCAGATAGGCAGAGATTTGAAAGGGCTGACTGTATTAGAACTAAATAACATTGAAGTACTACAGATATTGTGCTAATATTTTTTTTAGTTTTAGTAGCTGATAAAAAAAGAAATATGTTGCTGTCAAAGTAATAACATTTGAAAGTTATTTCATATCTGAAAAAGATAAGTTAATATAAATATCTCACTTTTAGAAAGTGTCCAAATCAAAAGGGTAAATAGTTAAGGTAAATAGTTCAAAGTAAAAATAATAAAACACCAGAAGAACTGAATGAACATGCTTTTCATTTAAAATAAATAATCCAGTACCTGCATTCATTCATCTTCCTGGAACTTCATCACACTAATGAAATAAACATTATAAAATCTTTAAGTAACATAAAATGTGCTGACATCAGCAATAAAAAACAAAAGCCATTAGTTAAAAAACTGTCAATAAATTTGAGTTCTATGCCCAAGATGACAAACTAAATTACTAGAGTCAATTATGCCAGCTTTTTCAAAGCATTCATATTTGTCTGCCAAATAATTTATGTATGTTCCAAACACATGAGCATCAACACATCTCTTATCTACTGCTAGTTGTTTAAAAAAAAATGGAAACTTCTTAAAATTCTCACACTGTTTTCAGTGCTTTTACAGGGCACTTTCTGTAATTTTTTTATAAACTTAAAGTGTTCAAACACCCTTTCTCAGAGTAAGTGAATGGACTTTCCAGTATAAAAACTGTAACACATAATATATTAGACATAATAAACTACATAAGAGGAATTGCAAGTGTAGGTATCAATGGTACCTACAACCAAATCTTGAAACAAATTGTTCACTTAAGGATTAGCTGATATAAATTTACAATTGGTTGGACTTAAAACTGGGATGCATACCTTTATCATCTTGAATGCTGACTAAAATATGATCAGTACCACCTTTAAAATAAGTTTTAAGGTTTCTAGTTTTCTTTTTCACAAAAAATAGCATTTCCCCAACTGCCTTACTAACCTTTCCATTACCTATTAGAAACTTGCATTTTTTGGTTATTAATGCCTCCGCTTGTTTTAAATCACTGTAAAAAATAAACATATATGACACATGATTTGATTCATATGTCTTACTAATTGGATTCACCCTACAATGTAACAGGGACAAACTTGTTATTCCTATGGTGTATGATTAAATTGATTACCTCATGTATCAAACTATCAGGATAATCTCTTTCCTTAAACATATCTTTAATTTCTTTCATCTTTTCAAAATGCAAACTGTCTTCACTAGTTAGCTCAGATATTCTCAACAACTAACTCTCTGATATAGTTATATAAAAGTCAGGTGTTTTTTTCCCAAAATCTCTTTCTTCTTGAACATGACTGTGTAAAATTTGCTCCCTAATTTAGCTTTATGTTCCACAGGCTCCAAAAAGTTCAAACTAGTATTGCTATTCCTATTAATGAAGCCCTAAAAGTGATAAGAAGTATTTAAAAAATAAAAAATAAAACTTCCCTTGTAAAATTCAAAATTTAAAAATAAAGGGATCACCATGCTGCCATAACTAACTTTCCCAACAGACAAGTTGATATA
>NW_025049734.1:0-13882 GCF_019279795.1 Protopterus annectens
ACACATCTGGTCTGGGCCATATAGTGTACATGTAGTCGATGTACAGGTGCTGCATGTTCCCACCTGTTGTGGTGGTGGTAACATGTCATTCCACTGCAATTGGTGACCATGCTGTGAACCCTTCAACTAGTGTGTTGTAGCTACAGTAATGCTCACACACAATGTTTGGCTGGATGCAGTCTGGCCATATAAACACAGTTCTTGAGACTGTCATATTGCCAGTGTTGTTATGGAGGATAGGTGATCTTCCTGTGTATGGGAGGGTTGTGTGTGCCAGGCTATGAACCAGATGGCAGTCCGACACACTGTTAGCTGCACATGAGTAGGCCCTGATTGTTTGTGCTGTGCCAACAACCTGGAGGTGTGTGTATCGGTTTTACCTTGGGATACCACCCCCCTATCCATGTGTGTTACATGTGTAGGGGACGACAGGCATGGTATGGGGCATAACCTGTCAGTGATGGGTAACACCTGTGAGCCATGAATCATGAATCTGGTACTGCACAGACATTGCAGTTCACCGTGCTGAGGGCAGTGTCTGGTGCATGTATCTTCCAGTGTACACTGCTGTTGTTGTGTAGCAGCACTGTTACTGTCCTAACCTGAGTGATACCCACGGAGGTCACTATGTAAACCATGTCCTGCAGCATAAGGCAGTATGTGTGTACCAAGGAGCTTTGCCATTATACATCGGGCCATGGGTGTCACGTGCAAGATGTCCCTTGCACATCATTGTGGCTTCCCTAGCATGTAAGCACACGTTGACAGCCAGTGGATACCCTATGAATGACAGTGGAGACTGAGCATAATGTAGACATACAACACCCTTCCCACATATAGTGGTAGAATACCTGGTGAGGCTATGTTGGCAACCAACATCAGGCTCATACTGACCTGTGCCACATGCTGAGAGATCCATTCTATGTTCCCAATCATGTAGTCCAGGGAGGTATGTCTCAGGCAGCCATACTGGCATGGTCAATGAGTGAGTCATATCTGTTCATGCCTCTGACTGACCTGTATGCATGTGTGCTGTGGTGGACCATAGTGCCCCTGAGGCATATCACTGTGACCTTCACCAGATACAGCCTGTTGAGCAGGACCCCAGTGCAGCACACAAGACAGGTACCTGACACGTCTGTAGCAGGTGTGTTGTGTAGCCCTACAGGCTGTGAGTGGGTGGCACAGGGGATGTGCATGCCATGTGTGGCATGTGCTCTGTTCTGACAGAACATATGCCTGTGTGCCAGCTGAGGAGGTGTGTGATGCCCAGGCAGGCTGCTATTCTGAGTCCCCACGTATGCCCCAGTGTGTTCAGCATGCTGTCAGTGCGTGTCAATGTCTGACTTGCATTGTAGTCACTGTAATATATTTTATTGATTTATTTATTTATCCTACATTTATTGACTGGGATAGTCCGACTGGATGCATGTCCATTTCCAGGGGAGGCCCATGAAGACAAGCTACGAGGGTAGCAGATACAGCATTACATAATACTAGCATTACATATTACAAACAGATTATTTACAGAGATTACATAAGTAAGCAAGTCAAACATGTTCCACAGGTTAATATTAGTCCTGAGCACAAGTCAGGATTAAATTAAAATTACACAGTAAAGTGGTTCACAGATTTTACGCATTCGAGTTAGCCAGGCTTGATACATTGACATAGCCAGTTAAGTGACAAATGTTGTTTGAGTCTACTGTTAAATTGACCTAAGGTGGACAGTAGGGTAATATCAGCTGGAAGTGAGTTCCAGGATCTACTTACAGGGTTTGCAAAGAGAGAATCACCGGCTGTGTTATTAAACCTGCTAGTCTGAAGTAGTAATTTGTTAGAGGATCGAAGCGGTCTAGGATTGTTATAGGGGTGATAATATTTGAAGTGCAGGAGTATTGTCTGGATTATAGAGGATTTTATAGGCCATAATCAGTTGGTTATACTGTATTAGGCTGGGTATTGCAAGCCAACCAAGCTAATTTAGATTGATGCAATGATGTGTCCTAAAGGCAGCCCAGTGGCAAACCTGGCAATGTGGTTGTAGCAAATTGAGTGTTTGTTAAGGACAGTCTTGTTCATATTCGAGAGTAGAGGGGATGCATACATAAGGGTTGAAACAAGGTGTGAGCGAGCTATGGCACCTTTAGCTGGACGGCCTAGGAAGGCTTTAATTCTGTAAAGTGACCCTAGTTTTCTATTGATGGCTTTGATAATCTGGTTAACATGTAGGTCACATTTGAGATTATTGTATATGATGACAACTAATAGTTTCGGAGATGGGTCAGGGGAGATTATTGTGCCATCAGTTGATGTTATGGTAACGGTGAAAGTGGTAGACCTACGTGTTGGTGAAATAACAGCAGTTTAGTTTATTTGGGATTTAGGATCAGACAATGTTCAGAAAGCCAGTTTTCTATTGTATTAAAGGTGGTCTGGGTAGCTGACCATAACTCTACTGGAGATGTGGCTGAGCAGATCAGAGTAGAGTCTTCAGCATATTGGATACAGCTGACTTTTGGGATGACAGTATAAAGGTCGTTAATGAAGATGGAGAACAGCAAGGGCCCTAGTATAGAGCCTTGTGGTACTCTGAGGGTGTTAGGTAGAAGGTTAGAGAGTTTGTTCTGCCAGAGGCCAGCCTGCTGTCGACCATGCAGGTAGGATTGAAACCATTGGAAGGCTCCAGTATCTAGACAGTGTTTGCAGGGTGTGGAGTACAAGTTGGTGATCAACCATATCGTATGCCTTGGAAAGATCCAAAAAGAGGGCTGAGGATATATAATTAGTGTTGCAAGTATGGTTTATGGTGTTAGTAAAGGCTAGGAGGCCTGAAGTACTGCTGTGATGAGGACGTAAGCCATGCTGAGTGTCTGCCATAATGTGATTTTGGATTAGGTGGTGCATGAATTGTCTATGACGAAAGTTTCCATAATCTTTGCAAGTGGAGAGAGTATAGCTATTGGCCTATAATTGGAGAATTCAGTAGAGCTGCCTCCTTTGTGAAGTGGGATTACATATGACATTTTCAAGATGGTGGGAAAGTTAGATTCTACCATGGTTCCTTTGATTACCTTTGAGACGGGGTAAGCAATAGCATCATCTGGTTTTGATAGGTACTCGGCAGGAGTTGATTGGCAGAAAGTGTAGTGGGTTTCACTGTTTCAATCAAGGTATGGAGAAGTGAAGTGGCGACTGGTTGGCAGCTGAGCACGCAGTAGTTTTCTAGGGGTGCTACTTTCAGGACCAGGGGAGCTAGGAGGTAGATGGCTAGCTAGGGCCTGAAATGTCTCAGTAAAGAACTGGTCAAAACTATCAGGAACATCTTCAGGGGTATTATCAATAGTAGCAGCAGGGATTGGGGTTGACGTTTGTCCAGGATGTAGTATATATGACATGCCACCTGACAGGGTATGGCATTACTGGGTTCAGAGAGACCAGTCCCCAGATTGGCTGTGTGGTGGCATCCCACACATGTGTTGTACATTCCTGGCCAAGGGTGATGGCTGACTGCATACATGTGGCAGCTGTGACATTGACACATGACTCACATAAACCACAACTAGACCATAGAGGCGATTCACAGGTTATCTTTGCACATGCTACCCTAGTAGTGTGATTGCCATGGTGAGTACCAACACATAGGGCCAATGGGGAACAACATACTGAAGGTGTGTATGTGTGGGTGTACCGCTGCAGTTTCATAGCACTGACATATATGACTGCACACGTGGGTAAATGCCAGGTAAGACGTGTGCAATGTGTCACAGGCAACGTACATGCGTACAGGACAGACAGTGACGTTCTGTCATGTGTAAAGTTGACATCGTGATCGCACGCTATGCAGATGTCACTAGAAGTCTACAGAAGCACTGTAACTCTGCATTGCAGGTGTAAGCAGTGTTCCAGGGAACCCCAAGCAAACATGCATGCAAACAAAGCTACAGTAAACAGGGCTGGAAGTAGTGCATTATACAACAAAGAAGGGGTAACAATAACAGTAAGTAACAATGCAAATATGTAGGCACTATCAACATGTACCCAAGAATACGCAGCGCAGATGCCCATGGTAGAACTGATATTATGTCATACTTATTTGTGATTTGGATTACATTGGTACTGCACACATATCTACATGCGCCAACATCCACATGGCATAGTCGTTGTGGGCAACTTGACACCATTACTGTACATGTCCACCATTGCATATCACTATTTGCGTTAGCTTTCCCCCTGTGCTACCCATGTATGCGGCTATCTGTTGACAACCTTACCACCGGCATGCAATTATATGCAGCTGTTATACTTTGGTATGTACTATGGGTGCAGATAACAATTCAGGACATTCATACAGTTACTGCAGCAGGCATGCTGGGATAAACACACAGTCATAGCAGCACACTGTACTGTTACCAACATGATACTACAAATACACTTCTATGTAGTCACCCTGTGCATCAGCAACGTGTTTACCTGTTCCCGCAATGATGTTGGAGATTGCAGGAGGTGGCACAATGTCATCATATGCACAGGGTGTGGATTAGGTATGCCTGAGTCAGCCACTGATACCACCAATTGACATGTGTGTGTATGTGTGTTGGTGAAGGGCAGCAGTACAGGGTGGGGCAGTGTTGGTGCAGTGTGTGCATGTATGTGGTTGCCCTAGGTGTTAACATTTCGCATGTGTGTATGCACGCACACAGTTCCACCTCATGGCTGCCATATACAGGGGTTTGTGGACAGCCACAGACTGCACCTGGCAGGCCATACAGATCAGTGTCTGTGTGCACGGACATGGCACCTGTGCCTGGCAGGGGTGCTATGGACTGTATCCAGTACAAAGCCAGACTGGGTACTGTCATCAGAAGTGGGAGTGTGTTGACTGGACACAAGTCCCTGTTGGGACTGTCCAGAGCCACGTGCATGTGGTCTCCTGGGGTGTTCCGATGACAGCACAGACCCAGCATTGCTGGGGCTGCTGCTGGCACTATGGGGGTGTGCGCGAGCCTGTTGTCGTACACTCTGACTGCCAGCTGCTGCTGCTGCCGGCATACGGCCATGTCGACGCAGCAAACGCCCACCATTGCCCTGGCTCATGGACATCTGGTTGTGGAACTGCTGTAATATGTCCCCACAGCGTCTGTCTATAACATCGGTGAAGTTACGGATAGCATCCGCAATGTCACACATACTGTCTGTCATGGCTGTGCGACATGCTCTCAGCTCCCTCAGACCCTGTCTGGTGTACCTTTCCATATATGACTGTGCCTGCATGACAGTCTGAAACATAGCTGAGGTTGACAGACCTCTTTGGGCACGTCGCCAGAGGCAGTACGCCCATGGATGCTCCCACGAGAACCCATGGGCAACTGTCTGTGTGGTACCATCAGAGGACCCTGCCCATGGCTGCTGTGTGGGGATGCATGTGCCACAGGTACCACATTACCCTGGTCTATGCCCGCTGTATCCTGTCCATCACCTAGGGACAATGGTGACAAAGGATGTACAGGCAGGATGACTGTGTGCAATGATGTGGTTGACAGCTGTGTACTGTCAATTGGCTGACCAATGGCAGACCCTGACACACCTTCCTGTACCATTACACAAATATCATCATTACCAGTAGCCGTGGCACAGGATTCAGGTTCCCTGCTGCAGGTCACCAGAGCAGCCCCAGAACCTGTGGGAGGAAGACAGGAAACACAGTTTACAGTCTCCAGACATTGTTACCAGTGATGCACTTATACACACATGCACACATGCACACCTGGACACATGCACACATGCACACATGCACACATGGACACAGGTACACATGCACACATGGACACAGGCACACATGCACACATGCACACGTGGACACATGCACACAGGCACACATGCACACATGCACACAGGCACACAGGCACACATGCACACATGCAGACATGCACATGTGGACACATGCACATATGGACACATGCACACGTGGACACATGCACACATGGACACATGCACACGTGGTCACATGCACACATGGGCACATGCACACATGCACACGTGGTCATGTGTACACATGCACACGTGGACACAGGCACACATGCACACATGCACACATGCACACATGCACATGTGGACACAGGCACACATGCACAGATGCACACGTGGACACAGGCACACCTGCACACATGCACACATGCACACAGGGGCACAGTCACACCTGCACACATGCACACATGCACACCCCGCAGTATACACACAGAGCACTACTGAGTTACACTACTGTTACTAGCATTATCAGGACTATTATAGGTTATGTTAAACACACTCACCAGCATGGATGGCCTGCCTTGCTGTAACCCTGGAGGGGCCTGCAGAAATGATGAGATTAATGTCAGTGGGCACAACTGTGCCATTGATATTACATATGATACAGTGTACAGAGTAGTCAAGTGTACATATGGCATATTACCTGCATGCTCCATGTCGTGTTGCTGTGTGGAACCAGCCTCCATCATAATGCAGGTGTACTGCTGTTGGTTTTCCGGGGCTGGGGCCACAACACTTAGGAGTAGCCCCTCCAGTCTGGTGAGGGGGGGATGTGTGGCCACCCCACCTCCTGTGGCGACCTGTTGCCTGTGGATATCTGATGCACGCTGCCGGACACTTCAGATTAAATCACTGCAGTGATGTCGTACCTGCTTATATGTCCTGTTATGCGTGCCAATATCATTTACCCTACGGACAAGGTCTTGCCACAGTGCAGCCCTCTCCTGCTGATTCTGACTGGTGCGGGAAAACAGGATGTCATACTCCCGCACCAGGCTCTGGTGGATCTCCTCATCTTCCGCCACAGAGTAGGCAGGGTTACGCTTATCGCACCATCTCCCTGGAAGAGAACACAAACAGGATATCAGCAGACCATGTCAGCAATATATGGCACACATACTATACATGATACTCATGTGTAGTGATATACTACTACTCCCATATGTTGCATGTGTGTGTGTCGTGGTGGATACACAGGTACATGGCCAGATATCAGTGCTCAGCCAACACCTGTGCAACAATACCTGCCACATTCCACACAACATAGTAGCATGCCCCATCGGTCAGCACACACTGACAGGTGCAATGCACAACCTCACTCTGGGGGTTCATCCCAAGGTACTGTATGTGGGACACCGTCCACTACTGTGATGTGGACAGAAGTTACTCGGCCTGGATATACATATCCCACCACCACCACCAGCACAGTAGACTACTTTGATATGTATGTGATTAGACAGTTATTCACTTGCTGGGACTGAGGTAGTATCCATGCAGCACACTGGGCCAGTGGAAGCCACAAGCCACACTGCTGACCCCTTTGCAAATGCTTACCACGGACATGCCACAGATTGCATGGAACTTGCACACACATTTCTAACCCAGACCCTATGCACAAAGGTTAGGCATCCTGTCCGGTGGACCCCAGACAGAGGCAGATTGTATAACAATAGCAGGAGGCTACTGCAGGACAGAGCACATTCACATTAAGGGAAGGCATCTGTGGTCAGCACTGGTACTATGCTACGGTCCGTCATAACAACGGCCACGGCCTACTCTGGGAGGGAAATGGACACAAACACTATGGATGACCACAAGGCCTTCTTCAGTTTTGTTACACATATGGACCACATGCCTCAGATATGCTCTGTGTTAATACACACCTACTTAACATTCACCAAACACACGGATATTGGCAACAATCTTGCAGACATGTTCGGTGCACATATCCCCCCTCCTTCTTCCCCACCAGTTGAAATATTTATCATAGCTGGATGTAACCTCCCTATCATCTCACATGTCCAGGTGAGGGCCGCCCTCAGCAGAAGAACACACAGCATCACTGTGACCTCGTGGTATCCCTGGATGTGTGCTACCGGCACTCCGAGAGGACATACAACCGCATATAACACTGATAATTTATCTTGGCCATACTACAGGATATGTACCTGGACAGTGGCATACAGCAACTGTGGTCCCACACCACTAAGGGGGCACCTCGACTGACCCTGGGAATTACCACATCATATGCATAACGGGCCTGGTCTGCTAAGCTATGGAATTATGCAGTATGGGATGCATATGCAGTGACATCGGGTACCTGCAGACACTTGTTCCCAGCCAGTGTGCCTTTGGGATGGGCTGATCCTGACTTTTGAACCTGGCTGACCTTTCAAAGCAGTCAGTACAGCCATTGCTGGGCCGATGCACAGACAACTGCTGCCAGGATCATGGCCTAAGACTGATTGACATGTAATGTATGGTCATCCCCTTTTGGTGGAACTACGTACACACAACATATCACATGGACATACCTATGGATACAGACCTATGACACATTTGGAGGGTTCACAGTATGCACACTATTAACCTGCTACTTTGCATTACCTGTGTTTGTTGCAGCTGGTTGCATTACCACAGCTTCTGCTTGCTGCTGCTACTGTCAGTGCTGACAGCTTCGGGTGACAGAGTCACAGTGTCTAATCTTTTTTTTTTTTTTTTGCTCTCTCTCTCCCTCTCTCACTTCTTGCTCTCCCTCTGTCTGCTTACAGACAATGCAATGAATGTATTGCATGTGGGGAGTGTTAGCACTGGATGCTTTTGTAGGTATCTGCATAGGTCCATGTGATGGCCTCTGCACCAATTGTAAGCCAGCATTTGCTAATTGCATACAGCCAGTTGTGTACTGATTGCAGTTCTCACTGTGATTTCAGGTCAGTGCTATAAAAGGGTATGTGGGATAGGCATTGCCCTTTCAGATTGTGAGGGCGGGGACCATGCTGGTATGCTGTGGACAGTGTTCTGTGAGTGTAAAGGTTAGTATCTCTCTCATGATTCAGGCTGTGTTGTATATTCACATTTCTCCATTCCTCTCTCATGTTCCCTGTAGCAAGTGTGTATGCACATTGACTCCTACAACTATATATAGATATATATTTATATATATATGTACATATACATACATCTATATATGTACTTTAACTGACCTTATTATCTACAAGCTGCCAACTAGCATGGCTGTTTCTGTTCACACACTACTATTATGGAAATCCAGTAGTTTTGACAGTAATTTTAAATGACATGCTTTGTGTACTACACATCCTATATTCCCTTTACATTCATCCCTACTATTACATGTTATATTTATTTTAGCACAATGTTTTTGTATAAGAGTCATGGTTTAGTGGTAGGTCGTACAGACTAGTGTTTCCTGGGTTCGGGACTAACAGTGGGAATTTATTTTGCTTTTGAACTGAGTACAGGACCTGTCAATCAAAGTGACTAAGGCACTTTTAAGCAGTTGTAACCGGGTTAGCACTGGTTTGCGCGGAGCTCATGCATGCGCACTGGCGGTTAGCTCTGCGCACACAAGCGCACACCCGCTTACAACCACTTAACGGTGCTTACTCTGGTGCACACCCGCGCTATTTTCTTTGAAAGAAAAGAAAATGGGGAGACAGGAAAGTGGTGAAAAAGGGGTCACAAAGAGGGTAAGACAGTAGGGAAACAAGCTTGGGATGTGCAGGAGGGATGTAGGTAAGGCCCATAGCTGCCCATTTCTTCATCAGCAACAGCTGTGCATATGTATGTAATTTGGTGTGACATTTGTAACTTCCACCCCTGAGAGAGGTGTCAGGACAACAATAATACTTGTTGTACAGCCAATTGTAATTGATAGGTTCCATGTCCAGCAGACATGTGTGCAGAATGGGCAGCTATGTATGGGGCGTATTTTTTTTGTGGGTACAGAGTGCCTTTTTTTTTTTTTTTTTTCAGGTGAGAGTGGTATGTCAGGTGAAGGAAGTCGGTACAGCTGGGGAGGTAGGTTGGGTAGGTAAACAGACAAGACAAACAAGATGCATAAAGGGGTGGTGTATGACACATGTAGGGGGGTTACACAATTGACGGGGATGGAGATTTTGATATCCAGAGCCCATGAGCCCACAGATGGCAACAGTGGAACTGATATTCCCACCCATAGGCAGTTGCCACTGTTCCTTCACTGCCCAGGATGGGGCTGTGGTGGGGGCTGTGTAGGCCGGGCAACAGGCATGCCCGTTAGTTGCACCACCCGTGCCTCGAGCTGGCATAGGGGCTCGAGAACAGAGTCCCAAATCTCCCTACGCACCACAGTCTGGACGCTACGGAGGGTGAGTGGTGGTTCTCCTCCGGCCACACTTGCAGAGGGGGGGCGAGCCCCATCCCCTGCAGTGCTTCCACCTGCAGGTGGCACAGGGCCACCAGAGGAGGGGCCGGACTCAGCACTAGTGCCAGGTGCACTCACCAGCTGAGGTGGGAGAGGTGGGTCCGCTGGAACCCGCCTTCCCTGTCATCCTATGTTTTGCATTATGTCATGACAGTTTGGGTTAGTGACATATAATACCATTCACAATTAGTTGTAACAGCATGCATTAGTATTCCCATTAACCAAACACCCAGATATTCACACCATTGAACAGCATGCATAACACATGCATAATTTGAACAGAAATACACAGTCCAACAACATGCAGGGTTAATTGATGGCAACAGGCCATCAGGTGTGGATGTATGAACAGGGCAGATGCATCAGCGGACATGCAAATATATATGACCCAACAGGACAAACGTCCAGGGTGTTAATTGTGATTGCACATACCATTTTCACGTGGAATGGGTTATATGTGGTTATAGGTGGGGTAAAGAAAGTAATATTAACACCTTTGAATAACAATACATATGCTGTACATTTCTAATAGCTACAGTTATATACACACTACTGTTCTAACTACAGTTTCCTATATGATAACTATTTCAACTTGGTGATAGGACTGTTACTGCAACATCAATATACATTTTATTGTTCTTCATACACATTCATATCTAGCTTTGTTCAGCTACATCATCCTGCTACATTTGCTTTATATAGCTGTAGACAAGTGTGGATGTTTGGTATATCAGACAATCATCCTATCTGCATATTGCAGACTGAGAGCAACATATCCAGATTTTGGGATACACATTCCAGATGCAGCAACACTTTGAACAGATTTTGCTGTTTGGTTTTGAATCTCACATGCATTTCATTCTGTCTTGACTGCAGTATACTTTATTCAGGGGTTATTACTACTGTATTGTTGGATTCATGACACTTTCTCACACTTTCTCACTTGCTTTCATTTTACTATTCAGGATGGTACTTACTTCTAGGCTTTATTGACATGTTTTACCTGTAGTTATTACAATCCTTTCCAGCAGTCTCACTTCTGTCATGTTTCAGTATTTCCACAGGGAAATATTTCACACATGTGATTTCATCATCTTCTGCAGCTATACTTTTCAGCCTGCTGCAGGTTGTGCACTATTTTCTTACAGGTAGGGCATTTTTATTTCAGAATATATGTCAGACAGTTTCATTTTTCGGTTTAACTTACAGGCTGAAACACACTTTTGTAATCAAGCAATACTTGCAGACACTTTCACACTGTTACTTGCAGATTTTATTCCTTACTGACTACACTGCACTCTTTTGCTGACTGTCATACTTTTATATTTCTTTACAGTTACTGGTAGTGGATTACTGACCTGCCTGGTGGCACAACCGCACCAGCCTATCGCCATAGGCTCTGCGGTTCGCAGAATGGACACCTGCAGCTGTAATGTAAATGAAGTAATATTGGAATACACATCTCCATAATATCAGCTAGTTTAATTTCTTACATACATAATTAAATGTTACTTACTCAGTAGTGGGGCGTTGGGTGCTTGCCGGGCCTCCTGGATCCAAAGGTTCAGTTGGTCCTGCTTGCATCTCTTCAGGTCCGCATGGTGGTGACGGACCTGCTCACCAGTCCTTGGAATCCCTGTGGCACTGTTGAGATTATGAGCCAACCAGTCCCATGCCTCGGCCCTGTATGCTCCCCAGAGGACCTGGCCCTGCATGAGTTGGGCCTCATGATTATGGACTAGGAGCCAGACCATGTACCTGGACTCCTCAACACCCCACCTCTGTGCTCGAAAGCAACTACCCTCTCCTACTCCTGTCATTCTGCCTGCAGGTCAGTTCTACAATTGTTTATGTTGTGTATTCCCGCCTATGGGGCTTATATAGTCCATTTTTCCAGCACATATCTGTGATTGGCCATTTTGGAATTGTATCAACTTCAGTAAACCTGCATTGTCATGCTCTAGTCTGTATTCATTCCTATATATTAGCTATTATTGCATTTAAAGGTACTGCTGTCATGGCTTAGTGGTTCTGTACCTTGACTATGGTGTATGGTATCCTGGGTTCGAACCTGGCCACTGCTTTTTATTTTTCATGACTGTCTATACATGCTGAGGGGTGTGTCTGTGTAAAGGCAGTTTTGATACGGCTTGCTCAACGTTGCCCGTCGGTTAGCTTGTTTGTGCGGTGCGCAGCTCATAAGCGAACGCTGCTTTAAGCCTCATTTGGCTATCAGCACGCATATTACGCTCAGCTCAGTTAGGGGCACATAGATTTAGCGTGTTAGACCACTGCTCAGCTACGGGCACTCATTTTGCACCAGTTAAGCCACTGCTCATCTACGGGCAGATGCACTCACTCTGTTAAACTGTAGCTCAGCTATGAGCACATCTGGCATTTTTTATTCTTTTGTTACCTCACATTTCTTCAATATAAATGGGCTATTTCATTACATTTTACATAACTTGTGGTTTTATGTGTACATATTTGTCAGGGACTTGTTTCCTGCTTATTTTGCTAAAAAAAAAATTGGTGTTGTGGGGGCTTGAATGCCTGCTCTTCAGCCAACATCTCTACCGCTACGCTATTGCTTCCTGGCTTATTTTGCATATTTAGTTCTTATATGCTTTCCCACTGACTGCTAACTGTAGCTGCACTACGGGCACGCCCGCGCAAACGAGCGCACTCACGGTTAAACATTTTTACAATTTAAAAAAATATATAAAACCTGTTTATTTATATGTTTTCTGTTCATAGTCTGTGGGGGCATGTGTTGTGTTCTGTTTATTCACATTTCCGTGGGCTCTGTCGTGGGTGTTTACTTTGGGCACTTTTCCTCTTCTGGGGGCATGTCCGCTTACAGGGCTCGGCCTATGGACATGCCCCCTACTGTCTTACACGGACTGTGTTGGTCTTAAGTGTGATTCAGCATGCTCTCATGAATATGCAGAGCATGCTGACATCACTCCGTTTAACTGCAGCCTCCGTGTATGAGTTATAACTCTTACACGGAGGCTTCGTGAATCCTGCCCTTTGTGTATGCAGAGATTACTAAGATTATTTAACCTAGATGAGACATTGTTCCCCAGTTTATTGCAATTCTTAATAAATATCAATAATAATAATTCAATGAAAATTACATCATATTTGTCACACATTTATAAAATGTTTAAGTTAAATTTTATATATTTAGACAACTGTAATTGGTACTACTCCTCACAATTTAATAATGAAGACTTCTCTGAAGAATTCAAGAAAGTAATATTTAAACCTACAGATAAAACTACATCATTATACACAAAAACTTAGAACCAACAAAAACTGACCAAAAAAAAAAATTTAAGGAAACAATGACCAGCCAGGGAAAGCAATGAAACATAGAATTTTAATGAATAGATTTAGTGCTTTTGTCTTGCATATAACAAAAGACTTCCTCAGAATCTCTCTGAGTCTTTTGTTTTTATGTAAGATGAAAATGCTAAATCTATTCATTAAAAATCCAGACAGGCAGATGTAATATTTCTAAATCTTTAGTTTTATTTAATGCTTCAATTCCTGAGATAATTCCAAAAACCCAAGTTCCTCTTCTTCGGTCTATTCTTGCTATAGCCAGAAAAGTAATTACTAAAAATTGGAAAAGTAAAGTTA